>NC_090259.1:43190480-43340480 GCF_037325665.1 Littorina saxatilis
TTTTTGATAATCACTGAGACGAGGTATGTAACCTCTTTTTATCCCTCCCTCTGCTTCTTTCTCTCTGTAAACTTGTAGGGCTAGTTATTTTTCGGTAACTTACCCAACAACCAAAATCACTTACCCAACAACGGGCCTGAATCCTCGATAGCTCATGGGTAGAGACTGTACACATTGTGGATCTACTTTTTGCGACTCAAAAGTTCAGAACACTCTAATGTACAAAATATACATTTCTGGAGCAAACAATACAACCATACCGCATTTAAACCAGCAACTACAGGCTTGAACACATGAATCTCAATATAAAATCCATGAGTTTGGTTGTTTTCTGAATTCAGATCTGCCGTGCACAATCGTTTATCGCTAGCAAGATTCCAAGGAAAAGTAACTCTCATACTTTGTCTAGCGACACGAGTAGTTCCCCTTCCAGATTTCGGCTGCATCTACAAGACTGCAATCCGACGGTCAGTTTTCAACAATATTTCATTTTATAAACAGATCACACGCAATCAATTACAAACATTTAATCAACTTGAAGAACATGCAGCGGTTTCATACACTATTTTGCCCCAGAAAACTAAACTTCATACAGTTTTTAGCGTTGGAACACGGGTGTAAAACTTCGTCTGCTTGTCACATTCGAGGAAAGAACATTTCCTGAGCGATACCAAAACATGAACAGAACACACACTATCTGCCTTTACCGCCACAGCAGAATGACAACATAACTGTGTACTTGATTTTAGTTCAAAACATGGAAACTGACAAGAAGTGTTAACAAAATTGAATGATTTGCACGGAACTATTCAACCGCGCATTAATCGATCGCCTGCGCTGGTAGACTGGTTGGGTGAATATGATTTGATCAAACTTTCGCACAAAAACTCCTCTTTTCTTTGAATAACCGAAGAAAGGAGGGATGCTGAATTAACTAGCATCTCCGTCAATTTGCAAAATTAGGTCTATTTCAGCATGGAGAAAAAATTTTAGATAAAATCCCACTCAGTATTCCGAACTACCCACTCGAAGTATTTCTTGACACTCTTTCACTCTCAATCTCGTGACATTTCGTGAAATTCATGGTTTATAGCCAGTCCAGGCCAACCACAACCGACTATAATAACCAAGACTAATACTCATGAATTGAACTAGTCTGCGCTATGACGTAAAACTCACGAAAGTTGATCGTCATCGGGTACAAAGAAATATTACGAACAAGTCGACGCTATGACGTCAAACGAGCAATGGATGTGCGGCATCCCACGTTCAAGGTTTAGCAAAAGGCTTCAGGAACCACATCGAGTTTGGCCTGACGAAAAAGGAGTAAAGTGCCTTTCACTTTCAAAGCAAATAGAGATAATCTGCGACAAATAACAGACTTTAACCAAACTGACAGCCGACGACCGACAGCGTTCTTTCAACTCGGCGCAAAAAAACAGAAGTTTGGAGCAAAGGTTGTGAGCTTCTTCTGCAAACAGCATCGCGAATTCTACCTTGTTTCTTCGGTGTAGCCGTTTTCTTAACACAGTCTACAAAGCTTTGCCTGGAACGTGACACCCAAACGGTCGTTCTGTCCAGGAAGGTTCGTTTAAGCACAGTGAACCAGGAAACCGAACAAGAATTTAATTCAGTTCTCCAGTCCCCAATGGGGCTGCTCCACTGCCTCTCCATGAGACGGCTGGGGTAGTAGATGAGCTGGTTCGGTCGAGTGAAGTGTCGTGTTTGTGGTTACCTCTTCTTCCCTTGCGTACTGTGGGGCTTTATCCCGCCGCTCGACGAACTGTGGATGATGGCTACCTTCGGCATGACCCAGATGATTCTCTACACCCTGGACCACCTGCGGGGGATGCTCTTCCTGGCCACCCTGGTGCTCATCTTGTGGACCAAGAACATCATCAGACGCTGGTACAGGAAGCAGGTAGGTGTTTGACGATGTACTCGATCACCTGAGAGTTCTGCAGCAATTTGCTGAAAATGGGAGGGATAGGCATCAGGGCTGGACCGAGTAAATGAGAGGGAGGGGCTTCCAACATGAGGCAGGGGTACAGGGGCTGGACTTGGTGTATGAGAGGGAGGGGCTTCAAAAAAGAGGTAAGGGAACAGAGAAGGCGAAGGCCTTGGGAGTAAGGTCCCCCCTGGTGCAGTTGAAATTTTGTGTTTGTAAGGCCTAAAAAAAAAATAGATGTGGTTACGGTAACCCGACCTACCCTATTTTTAGGGGCCGATCCTATAACTTTTTATTACATTTGTCAAAACAAAACAAAAAAACAAAAGTGCAAAAAACGCAATGAAAGCGAAAGCGCCCGTGTCGCACACTTATTTCCCTGTCAAGTAGGTTTAATTTGTACACATTAGAAAAAAAAGTTAAAAAAAAAAAAAAGTGATTGCCTACCTACCTACCCTATTTTTTTTGGCTATGTTACCGTAACCACACCTATTTTTTTTTTGGCCTAAGGGATATCTCGGGTCTCTTCTTGAGAAGAGGTACATTTTCCCCGTTTTGTTTTGTCGTATTAATTAAATAAAACGTTCCAATATCATACCTTTTTTTTTAATTCTGAATTTTGATTGCTACGCTGGCAGTTTATTTGGGTTTTTTATGACCTAAAACATCTTCTTCCATTAAAACGTGTTTCCTCAGATGCTGACCATAGACTTCTTCGGCAAGATGTTGTATATGCTGGCGACGGGCATCGTGTCACTGCTGGCCGCGGCCTACTTGTGGCTCCCGCTGTACGAGGCCTATGCCTGTGTGTTCGGCAAAATGGACGAAGCCACCTTCGAACTGGCCATGTACTGGAGGGACATCTTCTTCGTCGTCTTCGCCATCATCCTCGTCCTCTCCGCCGCCTCCAATACCGACATTGTGCTCAAGTATGTTGGGGTTTTTTGGGTGGTTTTTCGTGTGTGTGTGTGTGTGTGTGTGTGTGTGTGTGTGTGTGTGTGTGTGTGTGTGTGTGTGTGTGCTCATGTATTTTTTTGGGGGGTGGGGGGGGGGGGTGGGTAGGTGGTTGTTGTGCTGGTGTTGGTGGTGGTGATTGGGTATGGGGGTGTAGGTTGGGGGGGGGGGGGGTTCGTCGCCATAATCCTCGTCATCTCCGCCGCCTCCATTAAGGACCTTGTGCTCCTGTGTGTTGGGGTGTTATAGTGGGGTGGGGGGGGGGGGGGTAGGTTAGGTGGTGATGGTGGGGTGTGTGACTGACGGGTGGGGGGGGGGGGGGGGTTGGGGGGTCATCGCCGTCACCCTCGTCCTCCCCGGCGCCTCCAATACCGACCTTGTGCTCAAGTGTGTTGGGGGAGTGAGGAGGTGGTCATCATGCTGGTGGGAGATCGGCGGTTGGGATCGAGGGAGGGGGCAGGGGGGTATTCGGCTGGGATCGTGGTTATAATGATGATGATGATGATGATGATGATGATGATGATGATGATGATGATGACGATGACGATGATATCATCATCATCATAATTATCATGATGATTGTATAGCTAGTTCCCTATGATTCCCATTTTCGATGATTTTGATTGGTGTGAGTTCTGTGTGTGTGTGTGTGTGTGTGTGTGTGTGTGTGTGTGTGTGTGTGTGTGTGTGTGTGTGTGTGTGTGTGTGTGTGTGTGCAGGGCTGTATCTAATGGGATTTCCTTGGTTCCGGACCCCCCACCCCCCGGCAAAATAGTGCACCTTTTTTTTCCAAAGGAGACCCCAAATACCCATTTAAAATGCTAACTTTTAACATCAGTTGGTATGCAGGGTCCCCCAGCCAGCAACTCTACCCTGGCCTCATTTCGGAAGCCCCTCCCTCTCATACACTAGGTCCAGCCCTGGTCTGAATTAGTTTACTTTTGTTAGTGTGACAACTGCGTCACCCTTTACAACAGGCTCTGTAGTTGATGGCCGTTGAAGAGCGCGAGCTGACACCTGTGAATTGTAGAGTTCTGTTTGTGATAGGGTCTGGCGCCTGCTGTCTCCTTGTATGTTCTTGAGAACCTTTGAAAAAGAGAATGCTTAATGTCCTACAGGCTAAATATTACGCCTTTTAGGGACATGATATGGGTTATATGATAATTCGAGTTTTACGCCCTCATGGTTTTTGATGTATGCGTGTTTGGGTGGTATCAGCCATCTGCACTTATGGCAGAATGACCGAGGTCTTTTACGTGCCATTGTGGTAACACGGGGGTGGGACATGGCTTCCGACCGGCACGGTTGGCCTAGTGGTAAGGCGTCCGCCCCGTGATCGGGAGGTCGTGGGTTCGAACCCCGGCCGGGTCATACCTAAGACTTTAAAATTGGCAATCTAGTGGCTGCTCCGCCTGGCGTCTGGCATTATGGGGTTGGTGCTAGGACTGGTTGGTCCGGTGTCAGAATAATGTGACTGGGTGAGACATGAAGCCTGTGCTGCGACTTCTGTCTTGTGTGTGGCGCACGTTAAATGTCAAAGCAACATCGCCCTGATATGGCCCTTCGTGGTCGGCTGGGCGTTAAACAAACAAACAAACATGGCTTCCGTCTCTGGGTCTTCACATAAAGTTGACCTGTGTCCGTCCCGGCCCGAATTCGAACCTGCGACCTTCCGATCACAAGTGCAGTGCTCTACCAACTGAGCTACCGGGCCCCCTTGAGAATCTTTGTGTACCTTTAAAAGTTTTATAGGGCTAAGAAATTAGCTCTAAACTTCTCAATCCTGTTTGACTGGGCTTTGCGTCCAAAGGTTATTGTTGTTTTGCGATACTCGGTTGCATTAGTTTGAAAGGGCCATGTGAGCCTAATCTCGAATAAAAAAAATAAAAAAACACCTTGCCAAACGTTGTCCGACAGAGCGAGCCGTATTGACGAGGCGGGGATGAAGCACGTGTTGCACAGGCTGGGGTCGCGGATAGTCAAGCTGGTATGCTCCACCACCCGGGCCCTCGGCTGGTGCCTCCGGTCCTCCTGCCGCTCCATGAAGTCGCTCAACTGTACGTTGGCCAAGGTCACCCGGAACCCCTACGCCGCCGTCAAGTGGCCGCTCCGCAAGTGTCAAGGTCGCACCTCCCCCTCGAACTCCAACAGTGAAATGGAACTGGACGTACATTTCGCGGTAAGTCACGCGTGATTGGTAAAGGGAGAGGGGGGGTCGATTTTTTTTTTTTTTTTTTTGGGGGGGGGGAGGTGGCTGTCCGAACATCTGTTCCTTGTGCCGGTGTGTACTCACACCGCCCCGTCAAGTCGTCAACTGCTCGGGGACAGAGTTGGTCGGGCGAGAGCTGGTCTTGAGCTGTGTCGGTCGGGGTTCACCCCGGGGACGGCTACGGCAGCCGGATTGGTCTAAACTGATACCTGTCCCCGTCCATTTTTACATTTAGTCAAGTTTTGACTAAATGTTTTAACATGGACGGGGAATTGAGACGAGGGTCATGGTGTGTGGATGTGTGTGTGTGTAAAGTGATTCCGAGAAAAACTACTGGACCAATCTTCATGAAACTTCACATGAGAGTTCCTGGGTATGATATCCCCAGACGGTTTTTATTGAGTCACTTGAGAAAAAGTGACTCTATGTAATCGGTCAGTGTTAGTCTGTCCGGCCGGCCGTCCGGCCGGCCGTCCGTAGACACCACCTTAACGTTGGACTTTTCTCGGAAACTATCAAAGCGATCGGGCTCATATTTTGTTTAGTCGTGACCTCCAATGACCTCTACACTTTAACGATGGTTTCGTTGACCTTTGACCTTTTTCAAGGTCACAGGTCAGCGTCAAAGGAAAAATTAGACATTTTATATCTTTGACAAAGTTCATCGGATGTGATTGAAACTTTGTAGGATTATTCTTTACATCAAAGTATTTACATCTGTAGCCTTTTACGAACGTTATCAGAAAAACAAGGGAGATAACTAGCCTTTTCTGTTCGGCAACACACAACTTAACGTTGGGCTTTTCTCGGAAACTATAAAAGTGACCGGGCTCAAATTTTATGTGAACGTGACTCATTGTGTTGTGAATAGCAATTTCTTCCTGTCTATCTGATGCCTCATATAATATTCAGAACTGCGAAAGTGACTCGATCGAGCGTTTGCTCTTCTTGTTTTCATTTTTTGGGTAGATGTCTTTGATGACGTCATATCCGGCTTTTTGTGAAAGTTAAGGCAGCACTGTCACACCCTCAGTTTTCAACCAAATTGATTGAAATTTTGGTCAAGCAATTTTCGACAAAGTCCGGACTATGGGATTGCATTTCAGCTTGAAAACTTAAAAATCAATTAATATGTTTGCTCATTAAAGTTGTCATTAAAATCGAATTTTCAGAAGCAGATTAAAAAAGTATTGCATTATTCCTCATCTTCTCCTGAGTTCAAAAATATATAGATATAGCATGTTTCCTCTAAAATTGTGCTCAGAATGAAAGAAAATAGGTCCAGTAAATACTACGGACGCGTGCTGCGCGGAGGCGAGCGTGTCCCGTCTCGGTCTTCGGTATGGTTAGCCGTGACTATTTGAATGTAGTCTCGGCGATGACTGCTTTGTGGTGTTGATCTTCACTGAATGTTTTTATATCGCTTCACTTGACTTGTTCTTCTTTTTGTGTGTTTTGTTTGTTTGTCGTCGCTGGTTCTTGACCTCTCTTCATCCCTAAAGTGGCAATTATGGCCCTTGTGGACTGTGGCTACCAAGCGGAAGAATTAAGAAGAGGAGGGTTGGTATGATGGGTTGGGTGGGTGAGGAGGGGTGGGAGTTATAGGGGCGGGGGGTTATGTAGGGGAGAGGAAGAAGTATTCTGCGAAGTATACAATCGAACCTGCTCTTCCGATCACCTTTCGATAGCGACCACCTGTCCATTGCGACCACCTGCCCATTGCGACCACCTGCCAATTGCGACCACCCCAAACGTCCTGTGTAACGCTCCTTTCCATAGCGACCAGCATTCATCTGGCTGTAGCAGCTCTTTCAAACATATTATTTTCTATGTCAACCGGGGGGGGTAGCCACATTTACTTCTGTGAGAAATTCAGTTTTAAGTGACCGACCTAAGAAGTCACCAGCTTTGGGGTATGACTCATACGCCGGTGCGTGTATGTGTGTGTGTGTGTGTGTGTATGTATGTTTGTGTGTGTGTGTGTGTGTGTGTGTGTGTGTGTGTGTTCGTATGTATGTGTGTGTGTATATATATACGTGTGTGCGCATATACGTGTATGTGTATATTACAGAACATGCTCCGCCGTCCCACTAGTTCCAGACCACAGACCAGAGCCGGTCGCAGAGCAGCGAGCGAAAGGTCCCTGTCTGTAGTGGTCAGTACGTCCCAGCTGCTGAAGGAATGTGTGTCTGACCGCACTGCTGACCGGCAGTCGGAACCAACGCGGAGGCGCTCGTCCGGCTCTGTCGTGGTGAGCACCTCACAGCTCTTGGAGGTAGGCCAGGGCAGTTGACCATCACAATAAAGTACAGTTGAACACCATTTATAAGACCTCACAAAATCTGAAGAGAAAAAAGTATTTTTCCGTGGAATAACCAAGTTTTGTCTTCGTCTGCGGAAGCATCGGTTTGTTTTTTTTGCGGGGCAAAACAGTTGACCATCACAAGATAGTACAGTTGAACACCCTTTATAAAAGCCTCCACAAATCTGAGGTGAAAAAAAGGGTTTTTTTCCGAGAAAGAACTAAGTTTTGTCATCGTCCGCGGAAGCATCGGGTTTTTTTCGGGGTAAAAACAGCTGAAACTGGCTGAGAAGATTGCTGCGGGAAAACCGAACTGTTGTTATATTTCGGAAAAAGTTCAAATACTTTTTTCCGCGGAATATTTAACTTGCTCAGCCGCCATAATTGGCACTCGTCACGAAGGTGAAGGACCACGTGCATCATGATTGGTCCACTGATACGCTTAACTTGATCAAGCTTTTTCGGGCAGGGGGGGAAGGGGGGGTTGAAGAATACTTACGCTCCTTTGTCAGAGCATAGGTTTTTTTTGGTGCGTCCCACTAGCGCTACGTGTCATAATTTTGTGCTACGTATCATTTGCGCTATTTTCTGTAGTGCTATCGACACAAATTGCCAAAAACAGTAGTGTTATCGGCACGTAGTGCTATTGCCACAATTCACACATGCCATTATCACTACGTCTCAATAGAACTACGTGTCGATATCACTATTTTTGAAAACCCAATGTACTGTAGCGCTACGTGTCGATAGCGCTACGTGTCGATAGCGCTACGTGTCGATAGCACTACGTGTCGATAGCACCACTACATGTTCAAACGGCAGACACTTCCCTTTGTGTTTGCGTGTGAGTGTGTATATATATATATATATATATATATGTATATTGCTATTGTATATGTTACGAGGATTTCCATAGGTCAATTGGGCAAAACTGAGCTCAGTGCAAAAGTGATATCGACGACATTTCCGTCGATATCAGTTTTGATATCGACGACCTCTTTATTACTTCCCCACTTCAAAAACAAAAACACCTAAATTTAAAAACAAACAAATATATATGAAAATGTAACTATCCCAGAATTTAGTTGAGCATGTGACTAAAGACTTTATGAAAGGAAAGACATTTTAAAATACTGAAAAGTACAAGTTCTGACCTTGATTTGTTGTTCCAAACTTACAAAATGACAGTTTTTGCGTCGATGCGTTGGTTTTGATAGCAGACGCCGTTTCTTATGCGCATTAGTTTTGCGCAGGCGCCACACTGACTTTGGAAAAAAACTCGATTTGACAACACAGCTGTTAAACAGCTTTGTATTAGTTCATTCGTATACAACAAAAAGAAGTTTGAGTTTTTTTAATTTTGAACAAGACTACTTATGAAGAAGACCAAAACACAACATCAACGGAAAACTAGAAACAACTGAAGAACTAGGATGCAACAAGGGGAGGAGAAGAGAACAGCTAATCCGAAATTTTCAGTTTGGGTGAATGGCATTTATACTTGTCTCGTCATGAAGCGAATTTTTCAACCTCAGTTATAAACGACTACATGAATGTTAGTGCCATGGGTTGTACATCAATACTTCAGAGGGGAAGTGGGGTATTTAGTGTGGAGTTACGAGATTTTAAAAAAAAAGCCGAATGCGAAAGTTTGTGTCAGTCGGCATGCAACTGCTCACACAGGCACACGAAAACGGCTGTTCCGTTTTACTCAGTCCCCTGTTTGCACTACATCTTTCGACTTTGGGCATTTTGTGGTGTTTAGGGACAGAAAATAATTGGTTTAGTCCTGTTTCATCGGGAAGTTCGCAGAAAAGGGTATGCTATTGTAACAGAGTGCCAAATGTACTTTACCCTGATCACGGGGTCAAATAATACAGAGTGCCCCTTTCTCACCAAGCTCAAACACTCAAAACAACTGACACAAGTTAAAGGCAGAGTAAGCCTCCCGTAAACCATCACAGATACGGTCAGGCTTTTACACACAGTACAAACACCCTTTCATTTAAACACTCACCAATTGAGAACATCCTAGGTGCCCTCCGTAAAGAGCAAACAATTTTCAAAGAATTTATTTTTGCGTGGTTTATCTTACCCCTGAGCCATCGTGAACCCGTGTGATCCAGTTTTCCCCCTTTTCACAATGCAGTCGTCATAGTTAGTCATTTGAATGCGACTCGACGTGAGCTTATCTACAATAGCACGTTTTTTATGCACGAAACAACGGCTGTGGTTCACAAGAACTCCAGCGATGGCTTTTGACTGTTGAGAGGAACGGCGATTTGCACTGATAAACCGGGCCGTCGTCTGCTACGACCCTTGCGTGACCCTGCTTCCGGGCTTTTCTCTTTTTTAAACTTTCACAACTTCGAATTGTTCTGATCTTGTCTTGATGAAAAACGAATTCTTTTATGATTCAATCAATCAATCAATGAGGCTTATATCGCGCATATTCCGTGGGTACAGTTCTAGGCGCTCAGCAGTGATGCCGTGTGAGATGAAATTTTATACGGCCAGTAATTGCAGCCATTTCGGCGCATATTTACCTTTCACGGCCTATTATTCCAAGTCACACGGGTATAGGTAGACAATTATTAACTGTGCCAAAGCAATTTTGCCAGGAAAGACCCTTTTGTCAATCGTGGGATCTTTAACGTGCACACCCAATGTAGTGTACACGGGGGGGAGTTCGGACACCGAAGAGAGTCTGCACACAAAGTTGACTCTGAAATAAATTTCCGCCGAACCTGGGATCGAACTCACGCTGACAGCTGCCAACTGAATACAAATCCAGCGCGCTACCAACTGAGCTATATCCTTTATATGATTAAAGAATGTTTGTGTAACAAGCTGTCAATTTATTATTTAGATTTTAAAAGTTAGGTCTAGCGCAAAAACGAGGCGCCATTGTTCTTCAGGGCCAAGTCCACGAAAATAAATTCTTGGAAAATGTCTCACGCTCGACAGAAAGCAGCCAGGATGTTCCCGTTCGGTGAGCGTTCAAATGGAAGTATGCTTGTACTGTATTTAGACGCTCGGGGAGCTCTGTGATGGTTTACGGGAGGCTTACTGTGCCTTTAAATTACCAGGTTCTTTATTTCCATAAGATGATGAGGGGAATGTGTGGGAAAGCGGGGGTTTACCTTCAAATACAAAACTTCCAATGTATTACTCTCTAGAACTAGAACAACCCAAAACAACACTCTAAATCCTTTACTCTAAAGCTATGCTTTAGATTCCCACTCTAAAACTATGCTTTAAAACAACACGTTAAATCCTCCCTCCAAACTACACTCCAAAACTCTACTCTAAATCCTCACTCTCAACTTTAATTAAAAACAAGTCGCGTAAGGCGAAATTACAACATTTAGTCAAGCTGTCGAACTAACAGAATGAAACTGAACTCACTGCATTTTTACAGCAAGAGCTCAGTCCACCGCTCGATGCAAAGGCAGTGAAATTGACAAGAAGAGCGGGATGGTAGTTGCGCTGAGAGAATAGCACGCTTTTCTTTATCTCTATTCTTTTTAACTTTCTGAGCGTGTATTTAATCCAAACATATCACATTTATATGTTTTTGGAATCAGGAACCCACAAGGAATAAGATGGAATTGTTTTTAAATCGATTTCATAAATTTTATTTTAATAATAATTTTTATATTTTTAATTTTCAGAGCTTGTTTTTAATCCGAATATAACATATTTATATGTTTTTGGAATCAGATAAATGATGAAGATTAAGATGAACGTAAATTTGGATCGTTTCAAAAACTTTTACAATTTTCAGATTTTTAATTAATTTTTAAGCCACCAAGCTGAAATGTAATACCGAAGTCCGGCCTTCGTCGAAGATTGCTTGGCCAAAATTTCAATCAATTTGATTGAAAAATGAGGGTGTGACAGTGCCGCCTCAACTTTTACAAAAAGCCGGATATGACGTCATCAAAGGTATTTATCAAAACAAAAACAAATAATGTCCGGGGATATCACTCCCAGAAACTCTCATGTCAAATTTCATAAAGATCGGTCCAGTAGTTTGGTCTGAATCGCTCTACACACACACACGCACAGACACCACGACCCTCGTCTCGATTCCCCCTCTACGTTAAAACATTTAGTCAAAACTTGACTAAATGTAAAAAACACAATAGAACTCTAATCTAAAACAAACGAAATCTAAAAAAACAACCTAAAAACAATTCTCCAAAGAAAACCAATCTACCGAAACCTAACTGAACCCCTCTAACGAAACCCCGTCGCACATTCCGCCATTCTGTAAATCACAGAATGCATATCATAAGCATACATAAACAACTCAACAAATTTCAACCACCACAAACTAAATCCTTTAACAACAACAAAACACATCATTCCTTCCAAATAACATGCATACAATACAGTTCTCTCAAACGGTTTTCTAAAACATTCAATAAACAAAAGTTTTCCCGAACATTCAACTCACAAAACAATCTACTTGAACATTCAAATAAACTTCCTCCCAAAGTATGTCACAACCTGCACACTAACTTTAATGCTGTTTTAGCCATTATATAAAAGTAGCATATGAATAACATACCCGTCTCAGAAAAATCACATCACGGTTCCTTTCCTGTTCGTAGCAAACCTGACACGCGACCGCTCACTGGATACGTCTGTTCGGTTCGAAAGCCCCAGCGAAAAGTGAATACACAACATCCCGCGTGCCTACGTCACAAGGTTAAAACAAATTCAACTCAGAGGGGTGTCGGGTACAGAAAAGCGATCATTTTACCTATGCAAATTTAAGAATCGGCTCTTCCGCCAGACCATTTCAATACAGACAAAACACAGTCTCGGAAACCTTAGTGGATCCCCGATAGTACAGGTTTGAGTCCTCGATAGCACAGAGGTACCACGAGTTCACAAGTTGAAACGGATGCGCAAAAGTACATGTGTACCGTAACTGTCATTCAGTCACAGGCTTACACTATCGAACATTTGTAAAGCTGAAAAACATTCCCGAGAAGAATTTCAAGTTGTCACGGTGTATGCTGTTGTCGATTAAAACATCGTGTGGTACAGATGGGTAAACCGGAACCTTGCGTCTTTGTTGTTGCCAATATGCTTTTGGATATTGGCAAAAATGGCCGACTTCCGTAGCATTATGCTTTGATGATCGGAAGAGACCATCCAATCACAGCCCCCGAATATATGGTTTCATCACTGTCAACTGAAAAACGCTGTGCAGATCAAATTGTATAAAATCTCCCTTTGGTAGCTTCTTTATTTACTTTTCTGGAGCTTAGAAACCGAACAACATGAAATCGTCTTCCCCGAATCGGAGAATGCAGAAGTGAGAACTGGAGAAGTGAATATATACCACAATCCTTCGTGCGACCCCTGACCTGGTCTTGACACCTGACCTGGTCTACATACCACACACCACAGAAACCAGTCAACTGCTTGTACCCCTTCAAACCCCCCCACCACCCGTTTTCTTTGGATACACGCTTTAACTACACACATGCCGACACAATGTTGATCATTGCTTCAATATTTTGAAGATGGTGCTTGAAAAATAACCAGGTGAAATGAGTATTTCGGTGTTTAGTCAAATGTTAAAGTTTCTACCACAGACATACACACGCACACACGCACAGACAGACAAAGTTACGATCGCATAGGCTACACTTACGTGAGCCAAAAATGAGAAGTAGTGGCCCGGTATTGACACGTAGCGATAATGACACGTAGCGCTAAAAGATGTAGTGCTGTCGACACGTAGTGGTAATGAACGAATGATAGCGACTCAGTCATCAACAAATTATTTGTAGCACTAATCAACGTAGCGATAGCGGCACGTAGCATAAATGACACGTAGGACAAATGACACGTAGGACAAATGACACGTAGCACAACTTCAATGACACGTAGCGCTAGCGATACGCACCCGGACGGGTTTTTTTTTCCACGGAAAGCTGTTACAAAATTATTCCGAATAAATCCTCAAAGCAAAACATGTCGCAGAAAAAGCTCCAAACATAATTCCCCAGAAACTTGTGCTTCGGAAAAAACGATGCCGCTGCGGCATTTCTGTTTTCTGGGGAATAATCGAATATTTTCATCGTCCGCTAAGAATAGGATAGAGCCTGTTGAGTCAGTTTTAATTTTTTTAGGTCGAAAGAGAGTGACTGAACGTTTTGTGAAACTTGTTATTCAGTGGTACCTAACATGAAAGCCGGACACCCGTGGGACCAGCCGAAAGCCGAGTCCCTATTTTAGTTGCAGGTGGCCTGTCATCATTGACAGGTATATTTTGGTCAAGACAATAAACAAATGGACAACAGAATAATGATGTCCTTTGTTGGGAGGTGTCCTCTCATCGGAGGTACCACTGTTCATCTAAACCGGCGGAGTAAATGAAATGAGTAAGAGGATGAAAGTCGCTTGTTCACTTTCAATGCTTGTTAATTATTCGATCTCTTAGGTGCCAGGAGATTAGTCAGTCCGTAGAACTCTCGCTTACGCCATTGCACAGTGTCGTATGCATTTAGAACGCCTACTTCCCTGTGGCTATTTGAGGAGGGAATGAAATACTAATATGGCTGCGTCCTTCTATCTCGTGTCCTGAAGCGCTGTGTCACCCCGGTCATCTCCGAGGATGACGCTGAATCAAAGCAGAGTGCGGCCGTCTGTAACCTTCGACCCCAAGGTAGTTTACAGTGGGAGAGGGAGAGAAAGGAAGAGAGAAAGAGCGAGAGAGAGAGAGAGAGTGTGTGTGTGTGTGTGTGTGTGTGTGTGTGTGTGTGTGTGTGCGTTATTATTATCATAAGTCAGTATTATAAGATTTCTGTGATGTTGTTCATAGTCAGTTTTGAGTATTTTGGATTTTGGAATGGAAAGTACTTATATGTGATATTATTATTATTATTATCATTGTGATCATTATTTATGCGCCTAATCTAGATATAGCCATAGGCGCTTACATATTAATTTCTGCCGTTTGAAATGGAATTTTTTACAGACAGACAGACAAACAGACATGTTTTACACACAATATATAACGCATTCACATCGGCCAGTAAAGCTCAGTAGCCTATTAGGCGAGCATTCACCTTTCACGGCCTTTATTCCAAGTCAAACGGTATGATACTGATACAGCTCTACATCCTTCCTTATGTTATAACCTAAATATATACCTGGATGATGTGATGTTGTTTGGATGTGGATTCATTTTTAAGCAACTTTTAACATATATATGTTACAGTAAATTCTCGAAACTAGGAAATTTGCGAAATCCCTGAAAATGTCAGTAAATTTGTGAATTTCCTGTTTCACTCGGGGATTTCACGAATTTCCTAAAAATTCTAGGAAATTTGCGAATTTCCTGAAATGAGCATGCCATTTTTTTCACAAATTTACTGAACAGTGGAAAACGTTTTAGTAAATTTGTAACATTCTTTAAAAAAAAGATAAAAAAAAAAGAGAGTCCGTTTTCTTTATTTCACATTGTGATTTTGATAGATTGACTGTTAGAAGAAAAAAACAAGTCGCGGAAGGCGAAAATACAACATTATTTTAGTCAAACTGTCGAACTCACAGAATTAAACTGAACGCACTGCATTTTTTCACCAAGAACGTATACTCGATCGTAGCATCGTCAGTACACCGCTCTGGGAAAAGGCAGTGAAATTGACCAGCCAGAATAGCGCGGTGGTGGTTGCGCTGAGCAGGATATGACGCTTTTCTGTATCTCTGTTCATTTTAACTTTTTTAGCTTGTTTGTAATCCAAACATATCATATCAATATGTTTTTGGAATCACTGAGGAGCCCACATGGAATAAGGTGAACATGTTTTTGATCGATTTCGGAATTTTAATTTTAATCATAATTTTTATATTTTAAATTTTCAGAGCTTGTTTTTTATCCGAATATTATAAGATGTTTGGTGGCTTGTTGACAGACCAGCTTTTTTGTTGGTCCAAGGGGACCATATCGTCTTTTGTTTCATCTTTATCGACCAAGGCCGATATGCTCCCCTAGGACCAACAACAAAATGCTGGTCTGACGACAAGCCACCAAACATCGTTTTTGTCATCATTACATTTAGTCAAGTTTTGACTAAATTTTTTAACATAGAAGGGGAATCGAGACGAGGGTCGTGGTGTATGTGTGTGTGTGTGTGCGTGTGTGTGTGTGTGTAGAGCGATTCAGACTAAACTGCTGGACCGATCTTTATGAAATTTGACATGAGAGTTCCTGGGAATGATATCCCCGGACGTTTTTTTCTTTTTTTTGATAAATGTCTTTGATGACGTCATATCCGGTTTTTTGTAAAAGTTGAGGCGGCACTGTCACACCCTCATTTTTCAATCAAATTGATTGAAATTTTGGCCAAGCAATCTTCGACGAAGGCCGGACTTCGGTATTGCATTTCAGTTTGATTGCTTAAAAATTAATTAATGACTTTGGTCATTAAAAATCTGAAAATTGTAAAAAAAAAAAAATTTATAAAACGATCCAAATTTACGTTTATCTTATTCTTCATCATTTCCTGATTCCAAAAACATATAAATCTGTTATATTCGGATTAAAAACAAGCTCTGAAAATTAAATATATAAAAATTATTATTAAAATAAAATTTCCGAAATCGATTTAAAAACAATTTCATGTTATTCCTTGTGGGTTCCTGATTCCAAAAACATATAAATGTGATATGTTTGGATTAAAAACACGCTCAGAAAGTTCAAACAAGTAAATTACAACATTTAGTCAAGCTGTCGAACTAACAGAATGAAACTTCTTCTTCTTCTTCTTCTTTTCGATCGCCGATCACACTTGGAGTCCAGATCTTGAGATATAATTAGTGGTCTTCTGCAGCGCAGCCACTGGCCCGTACAGCTTGTTGTGCAGGGACTCCGGCAATGGCCAGATTTCCTCTCTCAGCACCTGTTGGTTCCTGCAGTCTCGTAGGATGTGGGCCGTGTCCTGCTCTGCTTCTCCACAAGAACACATGGGGGAGGGCAAAACATGCAGCTTCCCGTGGAGATGCTGGTTAAGTCTGTTGTGTCCCGTTCTCAGGCGGAAGATGACCACCTGCTGTGGTCTGGATAGCAGGTGGTAGCTGTCCTGTGGCTGGGGCGTCCTGTGCAGAGACTTAGTGATGGTCTTCATCTCTGTCAGGCTCACAGGGTTGTTCTCTTGCTCATCTTCTGCACCCAGCTTTGCCATCCTGTCAGCCTCTTCGTTTCCTTGTACACCACAGTGGGAGGGGATCCATTGCAGAACTGTCCTCAGGCTCTTGATGTTGTGTAGAGCGTGTTCCAGCTGAGGCAGTTTGCTACTGGTCATTGCTTGTAGTACTGACAGAGCGTCAGTCAGGAAGACCACCTGGTTGTCATGGTTGACTCTGTCGTTGATGGTGTATGCTGCATGGATCAGTGCTTGTACCTCAGCTCTGTAGTTTGTACAGTGGAGACCTGTTGGTATAGCCTCTGCTTGCCTCTCTCCACTGGGGTACTGGACATACATCCCCGATCCTCCATTTTTGACGGCCTCTGTGGCTGACCCATCAGTATACACCCGTATCCATGCTTCTTGGGGGTACCTTTCTTCAAGCATGGCAAGAGTCAGGGCTTTTTTCATCGCATTGCTCTGCTCGTCCTTTGTTGTGAGGTAGAGGACACTGGTCTGTATGTCCAGGTTTCCTTGTCTGTCTTCCCAGGGTGGGGCATCAAGGGAGAAAGATGGTGGCTCCACTGGCATCTCTGTCTGATGTTTCTTCTGCAAAGCCCTTGCCTCAAGAGCGAAGCTTGATCTTTTCAGCCTGCCTAAGGACATCTTCTTGAGTCTGTCACTCATTGGATGGTCATGAGTGCACTGGTACTTGGTGGCTTGTACCATTGTTTTGCAGTCTCGCCTTTTACTCAGTGGAGGAATGCCAGTCACCTGTTCTGTCTTCTGTATGGGTGTTGATTTCATTGCGCCCGTGATGATTCTCAGCGCTTGGTTCTGTACTTTGTCTAGGGCCTGCTGGTGTGTCTTGGCTGCTGTTGCCCAAGAGCTTGATCCGTACTCGAGGTGCGGTCGTACAGTCCCCTGGTAGACTGTTTTCAGGATCTTCTCGTTTGCACCCCAGTGTGATCCTGCCAGCTTCCGCATGATGTTTAGTTTTCTCCTGGCCTTTCCCTCTGCATTCATGATGTGTTGTTTCCAGGTCATGCGCTTGTCATAGGTGACCCCCAGGTATGTTTGCTGGTCTTCAAATTTCAGGGGTGTGTCCTCCAAGGTCAGTTTGCCAGGTGTCGCTTTGGCAGAGAGTGTGAAGAGAGTGGCAGTGGTCTTCTCCCTGTTGATGGTCACACACCAGTCTTCCACCCACGCTGCAACCTTTTCTAGGGCAAGTTGCATCCTGTAGGTTGCTGTGGTTGCATACTCTTCCGAGCACCAGAGAACAAGGTCATCAGCATACAGTGCCGCTTGGACTCCCTTGGGCAACTCTGGTACCAGGTCGTTAATGAAGAGTATGAATAGCGTGGGGGAGAGTACTCCTACCTGTGGAACTCCTTGGCGTAGTAGCACCTTTCGGCCACAGTGACCGTCCACCAGCACTCTGGCCTTTCGGTTGTGCAGGTACGACTTGGTCCACTGGTACATGTTGCCTTTGACGCCGGAACGTAGGAGCTTCACAAGGAGTCCATCTTTCCAGACCTTGTCGAAGGCCTTCTGCAGGTCAATGAAGGTGGCCAGGGTGACCTTCTGGGCCTGGTAAGCATCCTCTATGACCTGGCTAAGGTGTGTTGTCTGGTCCTCCGTACTTCTGTGCTGTCGGAAGCCGGCTTGTTCTGGGACGATGATGCTTTCTGATTCCAGGTACAGCTGCAGGCGCTGGTTGACAATGCACTCCATGGTTTTGCATACACAGCTTGTCAGGCTGATGGGTCGGTAGCTCAGGGTTTTGGTCTTGTTTTTCCCTTTCTTTAAAACTGGGATCATCCTGGCTTCCTTCCAGCACTGAGGTACCTGTCCCTGTCTCCAGCTGAGGTTGAAGATGCCCAGTAGTTTCTGGAGGGCCGAGTTGCCTATGTGTTGCAACATCTCATTCGTAATGTTGTCTGGACCTGGAGACTTCTTCTTTTTGAGCTTCTTGATGGCATTCTTCAGCTCGGCCATGGTGATGTCTTGTTGCATGGCATCCTGTACGTTTCTTTCTGTTCTTTCTCTAATTTCTGTTCTGACTTCCTCGTGCATTAGTTGTGCTATGTGAGGTGACTTTTACCAGCGGTTTTAATGACAAGATCAAAGTTTCTCTCGCTTTCAACTCGCAACCATCTGTTTTAAAAACTCGTGTGTATTATTTCTTTGTTTCTACCGGTAGAAACGACGATCCTCGTCTCTACCGGTAGAAACGACGTTTCTACCAGATCTTCGTCTCTACCGTGACATATATATATATATATGTTTCCATGCGCCTATGAGCCCGCGCGTCTGCTTGTGACGTAATGTCAGTGATATGAATTGAGCGAATCAAATCAAATCAAATCAAATCAAATTTTATTTTACGAGGGTTGTGGCATAAGCAATATAAACGAGCTTCTTTTCAACCAGCCCTCGCCCAGAGAGCGAGACTAGAGAGAGAGAGAGAGAGAGAGAGAGAGAGAGAGAGAGAGAGAGAGAGAGAGAGAGAGAGAGAGATTTGTTTTGATATTGTCGTCCTAATCTTGACCATAGACCTATCTAAATATAGGTCCCTGTCTTGACTATTATGAGTGGACTATTTGCGCCTCGATATTTTATTTCTGTTTTTACGTTTTACGTTTTATGTTGTTTATTGTAATGCTATATATGACACCACACCTGAGTCAAGTTTCTCCTGGTTGAGACTAATAAAGTGTACTATGTCCATGTCCAAGGTCGCTGCACGGTGGTGGTGGACAAATCGAGGTCAAGCACATCGTCAGCAACCGTCACGCGCAGCAGGGCCCGGATGGTAACGAGAGAGGGGAAGGAAAACAAAAAGGCTGGAACGAAGGAAGAAAAAAAGAGGGGAAGAAGCTGCTCCAGGAAAGGGAAAAAAGGGGGGAGAAGCCCGTCCAAGAAAGGGAAACAGGGGGGAAGAAGCCTCTCCAGGAAAGGGAAAGGAAAGAAAGGGGGAAGAAGCCGCTCCAGGAAAGTAAAAAAGCGTGAAAGAACCCGCTCCAAGGAAATGATGAAAGAAGAAAAGGGGGGACGAAGCGGCACAAAGCAAGGGGGGGAGTAACCAGTGCAGTCTTTGGTGCTTTTTAGTCTCGGGGATTATCGTCCCTAGTTTGGGTGCGTTTGAAGGGAGATAACTAGAAATAGACTGCATTGGGGAGATGTGACAATGGACAACAGACTGACTCCCGGACATACATTTTCTGTTACATTTTGATATATATAACAGAGCAGGCTTTTTTGCTCTGGAATTACTTGTGTATGTTTGAAAGAATATGTGAGTTCTGTGACATTTTATATTTATATACAAGCGCCCTTTGGTGTCTTTTTTGATGTCAGTGTCGGAGTCTACACAAAAAGACTCAAAAGTATTAGTATATGTTTTGTTACAGACATGTTTCGAAGCTTTAAATGTTATGGTGATAATAAAGATAATGGTATATGAACACACTTGAACTTTCTTTGCACATGACTGATGCATGAGTAATAAACGATATTTGGAAACAACTGTCAAGTTTTTATGGGTGTGAAAAAGTTGCTTTCTCTTGTCTTGATCAAAACACAGACTGACAGAGCCTGAGAGGCAAACCTATAATGTCACCTATAGCTTGCCTCAGTACTGTACTCCTATGGAAAAGAAACAAAAAACAAGAGAAAGCAACTCTTTCACAACCATTTAAAACTCTGGCAACAGAGTTCTTTTGGTATACATCCAATTCAGAGTTTTCATGTTGTATACGTGTGGCTTTGTTTATTGAGAGAGGAAATGCTTATGTGTCCGCACTCATGTGCCATTCTTCGTTCAAAAGAAATGCTACTGATAGTGAGAACACTTTTTTTTGCTTTCCATCGTAATCTGTATGTTTCTAAACTCAGCTTTGACACAGAATAATTATTTCTGCACACAGGTTGATTTTTTTCAGTTTAGATTGAAATTTACTGGTGCCAATAATTGGATGTTCAAAGTAAAAAATCACATACATGTACAGTATTTGGATTTCAACCAATTAACTTTGTATTTGTTATTGAGAGCTTGTACTGTTTACCTGAGAATGTCAAACACACACACACACACAGTGACACACACAAGGAAAAAATAAGTGGCCATTAAACTTAGTTACATATTTATTGCAAGTTAATAACAGTCAAGATTTAATTACTCAAAGCAAATACAGCATCAGCTTGGAGATGGGTATTTACATTGCAATCTACTGATTAACATACATGTACTTAAAAAAAACACCTATTTACACACACATCTTTCACAAACTCGCACACACACATACACACACTCCACAAAATTGTAGTAAAACGGTTGAAACAGGCACTTCAAGTGAACAACCTTCACACTCATACCCGCAGTCCACATAGTTTTATTTAACCTTCACAGGATCACGCTTTGGACTACACAGTCCGGATGATGCTAACAGAAAAAGTATGGGTCCGACACGACACACGCCATCTGAACAGGGATAAACTGTTTACCGCCTCTTTGCAGAGTATTGGTCGTACACGACCCAAGCTATTCGAGTAGGAATAAACACCGTAATCATCCACGACATCTGGACTGTGTAGTTCAAATGACGTCATTGTTTATTTGTTTTTAAAAAGATAATCCTTTAAAAATTGGTTGGTAGGAAGGGTCTATGGTGTTTGAGAATTACATTAAATCTCAATTCAAAACACCCAATAGTTTTGAGGCTCTGGGTCGTGAACGACCCAGAAGGCACAGTAAAGGTTAAAATGTTTGAAAACGCACTTCAATTTATGTGAACAACCTTCACATACACACAGGTAAAACCAAACAAAGATCTATATGCACCCGATTAGAAATCATACATCTTTAAAAACAAAAATCCTCTTTCAGTTTCATAAGTATAGATCTTTGGCCTTGGCAAACGCTGACCATGTTGTCTTTGTTTCTTTCTTTATTTGGTGTTTAACGTCGTTTTCAACCACGAAGGTTATATCGCGATGGGGAAAGGGGGGAGATGGGATAGAGCCACTTGTCAATTGTTTCTTGTTCACAAAAGCACTAATCAAAAATTGCTCCAGGGGCTTGCAACGTACTGTAGTACAATATATTACCTTACTGGGAGAATGCAAGTTTCCAGTACAAAGGACTCAACATTTCTTACATACTGCTTGACTAAAATCTTTACAAACATTGACTATATTCTATACAAGAAACACTTAACAAGGGTAAAAGGAGAAACAGAATCCGTTAGTCGCCTCTTACGACATGCTGGGGAGCATCTGGTAAATTCTTCCCTCCAACCCGCGGGGGGTGCCAAAATGCCACAAGGAAACTTACATATCATGATTTCAACAGAAACCCCCATTTTAAAACTTCTTTCCTACCTTTTTGATTTTCTGTTCATAACCTATACATACGCAAATTTACCTCCGTTTACTCTCTCCTTTTAAAGACCTAATTATTTCAGATTTTTTAAGGTATTAAAATGGGGTTTCCACTATACAATACTAACAGGGACCTCCTCCACTGTGCCCATCGCACCGTTTTCAGCGTCATGAACTGTCGCGTCAGTTGTCTCCAAGGAACCGTTTTCAGCGTCATGATGTGTGGCGTCAATTGTCTCAAAGCAACCGTTTTTAGCGTCATGAACTGTCGTGTCAGTTGTCTCCAAGGAACCGTTTTCAGCATCATGAACTGTGGCATCAGTTTTCTCTAAGGAACCGTTTTCAGCATCATGAACTGTGGCGTCAGTTGTCTCCAAGGAACCGTTTTCAGCACCATGAACTGTGGCATCAGTTTTCTCTAAGGAACCGTTTTCAGCATCATGAACTGTGGCATCAGTTTTCTCTAAGGAACCGTTTTCAGCATCATGAACTGTGGCATCAGTTTTCTCTAAGGAACCGTTTTCAGCATCATGAACTGTGGCATCAGTTTTCTCCAAGACATCGTTTTCAGCATCATGAACTGTGGCATCAGTTTTCTCCAAGACATCGTTTTCAGCATCATGAACTGTGGCATCAGTTGTCTCCAAGGAACCGTTTTCAGCTTCTTTAACTGTAGCATCAGTTGTTTCTTGGTATAATGCCAGGACCTTTAGTTCTTTACGTCTCTTTCTCAGATAGGAAGCTCCATAGGGTGCTGATTTCCTTGGTTTGACAACTCTGTGTAAGTATATGGGCTGTCCTTCGGTCTTAACCACGATCGTCCCCTGGTCAAGTGACTCGGCCAGCTTAACACGTACTAAAAGGGTCAGGTAGGCCTCTTCCTCCTTTGTCAGGGGAGCTTGCAGTTCGTCAAGCGGGCGAAGAGGCTTCGGCTTAAACGTTGAGCGAGATCTCTTGGACTGTGACAAACCAGGAGTGGAAGGATCTGTCGGTGGCTGCAGGCCTGGCACACCACGAGATGAAACATAGTCAACCAGGCGCTTCTTAACAGTAACACTCATGCGTGGTGACGAGGAAGCTTGGGCTTCCAAACCAGTGTCATGAGAACCGTTAGTGTGACTGGAAGCTTGGGCTTCAGAATTAGTGTAACGATAATGAGAACTGTTAATCTGACTGGAAGGGACAGCTTGGGCTTCAGGATTTGTATAACAATAATGAGAACGGTTAGTGTGACTCGAACTGAAAGCTTGGGCTTCAAGATTGCTGAAACTATGATGAGAACTGTTAGTGTGACTGAACCGGAAAGCTTGGGCTTCAAGATTGCTGAAACTGTAAAGAGAACTGTAAGCGTGGCTGGAAGGGAAAGCTTGAGCTGCAGGATTAGTGTAACTGTAATGAGAACCATTAGTGTGACTGTGACTCTGACTGGAACTGGAAGATTGGGTTTCAAGAGAACCGTTAGTGTGACTAGAACTAGAAGACGGTACAGCGTTAAAACCAGTGTCACAATAGACGTTAGTGGGGATGCATGTTGATGAAGTTTGGGCTTCGAAAGCAGTGTCTTGAGAGACATTAGCGTAACTGGAAGCTAGGGCTCTAACATCGGTGTCGTAAGAGTCCCTAGTGTCACTGTCAGTGGGAGATTGGGTTTTGAAATCGGTGTCATGAGAGACATCAGAGTGACTGCAAGCTTGGGCTTCGAGTTTGAAATGTGTGTCGCAAGAAATGGAAGTTGCTGTGCAAGTGCAAGCCTGGGCTTTGATAATGATATCATTATCAGTGTTGTAAGAAACATGAGTGTGAGATGGAGCCTGGGTTTTGAATTCAGTACCAACAGAAACTGAAGCATGACTGGAAGCTTGGGCTTTGAAATTAGTGTCTCCAGAGGCATTAGTATAACTGGACGTTAGGGCTTTAAAATCTATCTCACAAGAAATGTTAGTTGGACTGCAAGGCTCAGCTTTGACATCTGCAGCATAAGGAAAGTTAATGGGACGAGAAGCCTGGTCTTTGAAACCAGCGTCACAAGCGACGCTAGTGGGGATGCATGTTGAAGAAGCTTGGGCTTTGAAACCAATGTCACAAGCGATGCTAGTGGGGATACATGTTGAAGAAGCTTGGGCTTTGAAGCCAGTGTCACAAGAGACTGAGAGGTTCGTGGGATTGCAAGCTTGACCCGTGTCAGAAGCGAGGTTAGCATAACTGGACGCCATGGCTTTGAAATCAGTGTCGTAAGAGACGTTACTGGGACTGCAAGCTTGGGCTTCGAAATCGGTGTTGTACGAGATGTTTGAGGGACTGGTACTGGTACTGCTGGAAGTGGAAGCATCTTGTTGGTCGGGAACTGTGTGCACAGCTTTACCTTTCCTGCCTGTGTTGTATTTGTCTTTGTCTTTGAAAGGCCTCCCAACTCTTGACTGCACTTCAAACACACAGCACACGGTACAGTCCGCTATTTTAAGAGATGCGTCAAATGGTTTCCAGAAACGTTTTGAACGTTCAAGCTTGCCGAGGACAACCTGAAGACTTTCCTTTGACAGGGTATTCGATCTGAACCTTGTCAGGTAAGAAAAACATTTTGAACAGAAAGTACTGGAAAACACAGTTCCACTTGTTTCTTCACAAATGTTTAGGCCAAAACACTTGGCTAGACCCAACTCGTAGTTTCTGCACAGTCTCGCTGTACAAATTTTCCTCCTCGATCTTCCTCCACATACTCTGCAGAGAGAATGGAGTCTCTCAAAGTGAAGGCTTTCTGTATGTGCCTTTGGAGCTCTACACTCCTTTTCAGCCATTCTACCAGGATACATAGGCAGCAATCGTCAATATAAACAGTTGCAACCAGGTTTACCGTTCAGCAAATAAACACATGATGTGGAGCAGTAACAATTTCACTTCTGTCCAAAAGAACTATCAGTTTCATTCACACAACGCAATCCAAAGTTTCAAGATAACTGAAAAATAATAGGAATTAGACGCAGGGTAGAAGTATTCTCAGCACATATCGCACACTCACTCTACTCACCACGAGTACTTGTCTCATCGTAGTAAGGAGAGAAACAAGAGCTAAATGCTGAAATAAGCCTAGTTTGCAAGCAGATCTATGTCAAGGCTGGGGAACACACATTGACTAGTTTACTTCAGTATTCATGATCACAACAGACTGGTTTTATGACACCCCAACTAAAACATCTGTACTCACACACACACACACAGGTCAAAACGTGGGTGGAGTGGGGTGGTGGGCTGCCAATAGCTTCAATATCAAATCAAATGTTCATGTCAATATCAAACCTCTCAATCAATGCATGTATTCTTCTCGCACACCAGCAGAGAGATCTATACTGGTTTTACGACACCTCAGTTAATCCCACTAAAACAACTGTACACATTCACTGGGAGAGGTCACAAAGTGGGCTGCCAATTATTTCAATATATCACATCAAATGTTCATGTCAGTATCAAACCTCTCAATCAATGCATGTATACTTCTCACACACAAGCAGAAAGTCAAGACGGATCATTCATGACAATAACGCTGACTAATGTGTCCGACAATCACACACCAGCAGAAAGTCAAGACGGATCATTAATAATGACAATAGCGCTGACTAGTGCGCCCGGCAATCACACACCAGCAGAAAGTCAAGACGGACCGTTATGACAACAACGCTGACTAATGCGTCCGACAAGCTCTGACCATCACAATCTGTAGCAAGACAAAGAGCGGTCCCATCACCTCCGACACAGACGTCTCCCTCTGTCCACTCAGTCGCTGGCACAGCAGCAGCTTGAAGAGAAAGAGCAGCACCAGCGACAATCCCGACATGAGAAACCGAAGAAACGCTGCCTTGATGTCCACCTGCATGTACTCCCGAATGAACACGATCACACAGAAGTAGGCGTTGAGCCCGTCGCACGCGAAGAGAGGAATGAAGATGACCCACCACGACAGGTTCAAAACGGCTTCGTATTTCAGCACAGCCAGTACGGAGAAGGCGAGCACTGATATGACGTGTAGCCAGAGTTCAAAGGCTGTCATACGCAGCCATCGCACCAGTTCCTGGAGTGTGAAGAACATGCTGGGTGTGAGAGCATGTGGTGTGCTGTTAAACAAGGCAAGGTAACTGCTATGCCCATCAAATGTATCACTGTTGACTGTTGTTGTAGAGGTTGCAGATTGATGACGTCCTCAGGTCTTCATTGTGAGGGCAGAATCTTCATTGTGATGGCAGCATCATCAAAGACTGGAAAACACACAAACAATCTTGGTATGACTATGAGACACTGAACTTGCTTTAGAAATTATATAATTTGCAATTCACAAAATTACATTGAAGCAACATTGCTGTGCCCTATTAATGTTCAAATTGCTCAAGGGCATTCAATCGTGCATGTGTAGTAAGAAGGGTGGTGTCTGTGGGTGTTAATTTTGTTGGATCGTTAAACGGGAGACAGACCTGCAATACTAAGGCCAACAAAAAAAATAGATGTGGTTAAGGTAACATAGCCAAAAAAAATAGGGTAGGAAGGTAGGCAATCACTTTTTTGTTTAACTTTTTTTTCTAATGTGTACACATTAAACCTACTTGACAGGGAAATAAGTGTGCGACTCGAGCGCTGTCGCTTTCAATTTTCATTGCGTTTTCTGCACTCGGTTTTTTTGTTTTGTTTTTTTTGTTTGACAAATGTAATAAAAAGTTATAGGGTCGGCCCCTAAAAATAGGGTAGGTCGGGTTACCGTAACCACACCTATTTTTTTTAGGCCTAATGAAGAGAGAGAGGTAAGATAAGAAACTTGACTGAACTGTACTTACACAGATCTCATCTATGCATGTTACTCCGTGGCTAAGCAGAAGGGTTAACAAGTAATTTAATTACTTGAAGCAGAAGATCGCGGGACATTCAGCATTCAAATTCACTGCAATATTTCAAAGACACAGCCCAGGAGCGAACATCTGGGAAACAAAGAAGACTCGACTCAGTGGCTAAGAGCAGAAATTTGATACTGCTTACTTCCGGTTCCCACTAGTTCGGTAGTTACGCATATATATCATTTGCAATGGACCACATGTATTTCTCTTTTGTCTAATTAAAATAATATGGAAATTGTTTGCCCGTTTTTATAGACAATAAAAAAAATTCTTTTAAATTTTAGTTGTCAGATTACCAAAGTTATCTGTTTATTCGAAACTAAAAACGTTAGCTTTGGAATAGAGAAAGTCGTCTGCCAAGGTACACAAGCTGTTTGAATGTCTGATCTAGCTTTTGTTTGTTTTGTCTTGATTTTTTAGTGTGACTATGGTGTAACTCATTTGTATTAAGTCTCAAAAATACATTTATATTTCTTTCGTTAGTCAGGGAACTCACAAGGGCATTGAAACCCGAAGAACAAAACTGCAAGTCACGTTTCAAAAGAGTACTGGGGCGGTTAAAATTTATATTTCAAATTTGTTTTGCAAGGGAGGGGGGGGGTGGTTGCGTGTGCATGAAAGTGTCAAGTTGTTGTTTTTGAATTGTACACATTTGTGACATTATTCAGTTCTAAAATGTAGCGCTTTCAAAATGTATAGTCTTTACACACAAAACATGCACAACTAAAGCACTTTCACACTCCACTGTGAATCCAAGGCCAACAAAAAAAATAGGTGTGGTTACGGTAACATAGCCACAAAAAAATAGGGTAGGTAGGTAGGCAATCACTTTTTTTTTTTAAACTTTTTTTTCTAATGTGTACAAATTAAACCTACTTGACAGGGAAATAAGTGTGCGACACAGGCGCTTTCGCTTTCATTGCGTTTTTTGCACTTGTTTTTTTTTTTTTTTTTTTTTTTTTTGACAAATGTAATAAAAAGTTATAGGATCGGCCCCTAAAAATAGGGTAGGTCGGGTTACCGTAACCACACCTATTTTTTTTTTAGGCCCAATCATAACACTTTTTGAAGTTGTAACAACTGCAAACCTCTACCTCCACAGAAGACAAGAGAGATCACGGCTATGGGGGAAACACGGCGACTGCTGATCCTGTACGGGAGTCAGACAGGAACAGCGCAGGATACCGCAGAACGACTGGCACGGGAGGCAAGGCGGCGATTGTTTTCTGTCAAAGTTGCCTCCCTGAATGACTACCCTGTTGTGAGTTATCTTGTAATTAAGCTAAGTTAATTATTTTATTTGTCTATTTATTTATTAGTTAAATCATTGAGCATTTTGGTGATCTGTTTCTCTGTCAGTCAGCTATCCAGGTTTCCCAATTGCTTCGTTTCCGGCCGATTTATGTGGAGCACGTGATGCGCACAAAAAATATTGGCGGTCTAGAAGTGTCGTCTGCGCAATGATCGCGGCGGCTTTCTTGACCGCCAAGGACGACCACGCACGTTGTGAGACGTCATTTGTTGGACCTCAATAATACTGCACGTGGGTCTTTGTGTTTGTTCATGAAGGAAAATTAATTGCTGTGACAGAACGTACTATACATGGGTCGGTTTCATGTTAGTTAGGTTGCTTTTATGAACGGTTGAACAATTATAATTTAACTATTTTTGCGAGACAAATTACTGTGGTAATTTAATTTAGAGACTTAAAATGCGAGATTTGCATGGTTCATCTGTACACATTGATCTGCATGTGTCTGTCATCTGTGTCAGTAGATTTTGATATCCCTTAGTTTCATCTTGTCTGCATTCTCCTCCCAAGACAGTAAAGCATGCCTGATTGAAAATATATGACTGCATACATGTACAGGGTTCCACATCACGTAGAATTAAGGGTATAATACCCTTTGACCCTCCAAATCACGTACGAGATGCTCTCTGAAGAGGTATAAATACGTAACTGTTTTCTTCCAAAGAGGTAAAAAAACGTACAAGTCAAACGCTGAAAGGGTATAGCCTTTGCTACTTTACAAGCAACAGCACGCATGCCGCCTGCTCAACTGAGACCACTAAAGTACACGCCGTGTTCGTGCCACTCCTCTGTCGACACTGACACGCCGTGAAGCAGAGGTTGCCTCCTTTGTCCTCAAACTGCGCGATATCTTTAAACTGATCATCTCGATGGCACTGTTTGCTTTAGCCTATCCGGTGCTGTCGCCTGCTCAAAAAAATGCCTCGCAAAACGAAAGAACAAAAACCTGACCCCAAACAGACAAAATTATCACTCATACCCTGTGAAAAATCTGGAAGGGTTATAAAAACCCTTGACTTTTTTCCTGAAAGGGTATGAATACCCTTGACTTTTTTCCTGAAAGGGTATGAATACCCTTGACTTTTGGGGTTGTGTGGAACCCTGATGTACGTACATAATCTTAGACTTCGGATGACTTTCATTATTATTATTAGTGAGTATTTCTACGCACATACCCTCCCAGAAGTCACCTTCTCTGTACCTAAAGTGAGTAGCAACTGTTAAGCGCTGCTACTCTCAAGCTCAGCAACAACAAGTCTGCACTGACATCAAATAATGTTCTCTTAAGGTTTTGATCACAGTGGAACCTCTCCCCCCCATTTCCCCCCCCCCCCCCCCCCCCCCCCCACCCCCCAATCTTAAACTGTCTCCTTTTCCAGAACTTGTTGACTCAGATTTTATTTTTGTTCATAACCTCTGTAAATTTACCTCCATTTTAAGATTCCCTCCCTGACCTGATTTTCTCAGGTTTTTTTTTTGTTAAATGTCTCAAAAGGGGTGTTCCACTGTACTAATAAACCAGTAACAGACAGATGTACTAATGTTGGTTTTCATGTGTGTCAGGGTGAATTGATCAAGGAGAAGATGGTGGTGTTTGTGTGCGCCACTACCGGCCAGGGAGATCCACCTGATAACATGCAGGTAAGGATTGTGAGACCAGCTCTTATCTGTCCAACAGTTAGGCCTAAAAAAAAATAGGTGTAGTTACGGTAACCCGACCTACCCTATTTTTGGGGGCCGACCCTATAAGATTTTATTACATATGTCAAAAAACAACACAAAAACAAGTAAACGAGTGCAGAAAACGCAATGAAAGCGAAAGCGCCCAAGTCGCACACTTATTTCCCTGTCAAGTAGGTTTAATTTGTACACATTAGAAAAAAAAGTTTTTAAAAAAAAAGTGAGTGCCTACCTTCCTACCCTATTTTTTTTGGCTATGTTACCGTAACCACACCTTTTTTTTTTTTGGCCTAATGATGCCTACACATCCCTGCTGTGACCTTAATTATGAGTAATTGTCTGCTGATGATGATGATGTTACTTGATAAACAAAATTTGTTCTCAAAAGTCTTTCTCGAATCTTTGGGAGACGTGCGGCAGAAGTAATGATAATAAGAATGAGAGCTTATATAGCGCGAACCACAATGAGCTGTGCTCTCCGCACTTTACATATTAACTATGAATAAAAAATAAAAACCATACTATTTAAACATCAAATACATATAATTATACATTCTAACAAAAATAACGTAACAAAGTAAGATGAAGATGCCATTATTCGTATTATGACGTCTTCTCAAAGTTTAATTGCTCACTTTCTTTTGACGTCAGATACTTGAGTTTGTCAGTTAGTCTGTCTGTGTGAGTGTGTGTCCATATCTGTTAGTCTGCCTGTAAGTTTGCTCATCCCTGTCTGTGGTGTGTGTGGTTAGGCAAACTGAGACAGAACAGTGCGTTAAAATCATGCTTTATAGGTCTGATGAAAATGTGTTTGAATACACAGCTTGAATTAATACTTGTGCCATGAGTTTATTGATTAGTATTTGCAGCAACTCACAGTTATTCCAAGGTGAGGTGTATATACAAGGTATACGGAAAGGTACTCATTTTTATTTTGATAAAAGCGTATAGCTTTTTTTCTTCACAATATAGACATTCTGGCGCTTCATCTTGAGAAAGAACCTACCAGGCAACTCTCTTGCTAACCTGCATTACGCTGTGCTTGGGCTTGGAGACTCCTCATATCCAAAGTATGTCATCATTTCACTTATATTTTATGTTTGTTTGTGTGGTGTGTGGTTTTGGTTTTTTGTGTTGCTTTCATGTCGTCTTTATTGTACACAGTTTTTGCCACACAAACTCATGACTGTATTAATTCTTGCTTTAGATTACAAAGAAGACAAAAATACAATCAATGAAGGAAAAACATTTCATACGATGTTCATATGAAAGACTTTCATACCATCCTGACGAAGGCAGTTTATCGATCTGCCGAAATATTAAAAAAGAAAATTGAACCTGGTTACTGATGTGTCCATTGTTTTGTTTAAAGGAAAAACAATTTGTTGAATTAGGGGTAAGGATCGAAAAACAATTTGTTGAATTAGGGGTAAGGATCGAAAAACAATTTGTTGAGTTAGGGGTAAGGATCAAAAAACAATTTGTTGAATTAGGGGTAAGGATCAAAAAACAATTTGTTGAATTAGGGGTAAGGATCGAAAAACAATTTGTTGAATTAGGGGTAAGGATCGAAACATAATTTATCAGCTGAAGACAGATTACATCGGGCATATGATTCTCAATAAGTCAGCACTGAAACATTGCAGTTGCCAGCTTCTTATCTACCACTGGGGTGTAGTCCATACTGCTTAATCAACATACAAACTTGGTTGAGTGCCTTCTCAGACTCAAGATGCTGAAAATGTTGCAGACATATGACCAAGTATGGATATGTAAAGTGACTTTTCTAGTTTATGTGGAGGGGTTGTAAAATAACCTGCACCCTTGGGTCCTTTCTTGGCTGGATATAAACGTTTCTGTGCTACTTTCAAATCACACTTAGTGACCTTATATTCATGAAGAATTTACTGATGTGTGCAGATTTAACTTTGTGGCCAAGAAGCTTCACAAGCGCCTGGAACAGCTTGGTGCTATGGCCGTGATGAAAGTGGGTCTGTCTGATGAACAGCATGACTTGGGGTGAGTGTGTCGGTCTGTGTGTACCAGTGAGTGCTATTGATATGCTTTCCCTTTATTGTCCGTCTGAGTCTGTGTAAAAAGTGCTTGCGTGTGTGCATGCAGAGATCATGTGTGTGTCTGTATGTACATGTGTTGGAGTACAAATTAATGTGTGTGTGTGTGTGTGTGTGTCTGTATGGGCATGTGTGGGTGTGTGTGTGTGTGTGTGTGTGTCTGTATGGGCATGTGTGGGTGTGTGTCTCTTTCTTTGTGCGGGTACGGGTGGATTTTTGTGGTTTGTTTAATACCCTCGTCCTATTACTTGCCTTCCAACTTTCTATTTTTGCATGCACAAATTATGTCATATTTTTTGTCTACCTGGTACATATCCATTATTTGCTTATTTGTTTGTGTGCTTGTTTAACTCGAAACTTTCTTTCTGTGTCAGGCAAGATGCTGTAATAGACCCGTGGTCATCAGATTTATGGGAACACCTGTTGAAGTTGTCTCCACTACCCCTAGGCAAAGATGTTATCAGAGCAGATGTCAGGTATGGTGTGTAAAGCAAGCAAACAGTTTTTTTCTGTGGTCTGCCTGTGTCTGTGGTCTGCCTGTGTCTGTGGTCTGCCTGTGTCTGTGGTCTGTGGTCTGCCTGTGTCTGTGGTCTGCCTGTGTCTGTGGTCTGTGGTCTGCCTGTGTCTGTGGTCTGCCTGTGTCTGTGGTCTGCCTGTGTCTGTGTGTCTGCCTGTGTCTGTGGTCTGCCTGTGTCTGTGGTCTGCCTGTGTCTGTGGTCTGCCTGTGTCTGTGGTCTGCCTGTGTCTGTGGTCTGCCTGTGTCTGTGGTCTGTGGTCTGCCTGTGTCTGTGGTCTGCCTGTGTCTGTGGTCTGCCTGTGTCTGTGTGTCTGCCTACACCTCTGTCTTTCTGTTTGTGTGTGTGTCTTGGATTATCTTCAGAAAGAGTATTTATGGGATAATTTTGGTGTTGCTAAGTTGCATCTTCTTCAAGATATTTAGAGAAATTTGTGTTGTCTCTTTGTGCCAGTTTGGCCTTTTTTTGTGCTGACGACTGAAGTTTCCTTTAACCCCTTCACTGCCACAGTATAACAGCATTTTGGTATTGCTGTGTGCCAGGGCAAAATTTCGCTTTCTTCGGTAGGTTCACTAATCTGTTCACTGCTCGATCATTTATTGAGATATCTCTTAGATCTTTGGCATGTGTTTTGCTTATACCCTTGGCTATTATAGGATGACATGATCATTGGACTTTGTTTGTGATTGTTAAAGTAAAAATTGATATAATGACCATTTTCGTCAAAAATTACAGTTTCCGGACTTACACACACACAGTGACACACATTGCAGCACGTAAAACCACACAAAACACTGCTAAAACTGGTGTCAAACATCAGGTACTCACATTACAGCCCATAAAAGTATTCTTCTGTGTGGTAATCCATAAATCACTTCTTGTAGAGCTTCCAGAACACTGTATCGCTTGAAAACAGGTCTACGAGTTGAGGTCCGACTTTCAGCCGCCATTGTGAATGGCGAGAATGCTAACACAGTTTTCAACACGTGGTAGAATGTGGTAGCAACTTTAGTAACTTATCCGAACGGTCTATGGGAAAGAACTGTGTTTAGAACCCCTACAAGTACTTGGACAGTGGTTACCTCCCATTTAGTTTTCAGAAATGTCCTGAAATGTTGGTGACACAAATCCCACGTATGAGATACGGTTATTGGCGTACGACAAACCAAAAATGACCACGTATTACATTCGGGGTGGGCAGTGAAGGGGTTAAAGCATTTATTTGAGTTGACTAGTTGTTTTCTTTTTAAATACATATCAATGAGCATCTTCATTGTTGTGCAGGTGGTTAGTACAGTGGAACCCCTTTTAAGACCCCCTCCCTTTTAAGACCTTGTTTTCTCAGCCTTTCTGTTCATAACCTCTGTAAATTTAACTCCACTCTAAGACTCCCCCCTTTTTACATTTAGTCAAGTTTTGACTAAATGTTTTAACATAGAGGGGGGAATCGAGACGAGGGTCGTGGTGTATGTGTGTGTGTGTGTCTGTGTCTGTGTGTGTGTCTGTGTGTAGAGCGATTCAGAGTAAACTACTGGACCGATCTTTATGAAATTTTTCATGAGAGTTTCTGGGTATGATATCCCCATACGTTTTTTTCATTTTTTCAATAAATGTCTTTGATGACGTCATATCCGGCATTTTGTAAAAGTTGAGGCGGCACTGTCACACCCTCATTTTTCAATCAAATTGATTGAAATTTTGGCCAAGCAATCTTCGACAAAGGCCGGACTTTGGGATTGCATTTCAGCTTGGAGGCTTAAAAATTAATTAATGACTTTGGTCATTAAAAATCTGAAAATTGTAATTAAAATTATTTTTTTATAAAACGATCCACAATTACGTTTATCGTATATTCTTCATCATTTTCTGATTCCAAAAACATATAAATATGTTATATTCGGATTAAAAACATGCTCTGAAAATTAAAAATATAAAAATTATGATTAAAATTAAATTTCCGAAATCGATTTAAAAACAATTTCATGTTAATCCTTGTCCGTTCCTGATTCCAAAAACAGATATGATATGTTTGGATTAAAAACACGTTCAGAGAGTTAAAAAGAATAGAGATATAGAAAAGCGTGCTATCCTCCTCAGCCCAACCGCTACCGCGCTTTTCTGGATTGTTAATTTCATTGCCTTTGCCACGAGCGGTGGACAGACGATGCTACGAGTGTACGGTCTTGCGGAAAAAAGGCAATGCGTTCAGTTGCATTCTGTGAGTTCGACTGAGCTTGACTAAATGTTGTATTTTCGCCTTACGCGATTTGTTAAGACCTGGCTTTCTCGGATTGTTTGAGGTCTTAAAAGGGGGGATTCTACTGTATGTATATTTACCTTTTAGACAGTAAAATGATACCGGCTATGAGTTTCTCCAGTAACAAAATAAAACATTAAAAAACATATTTGCTTTTTTGACACACACAAAAAAGCAGGGAATGTTATCTCACTTGGCTGTACCATTCATACATGCATGAACCACCATTCTCTATGTTTGTTATTTTTATTTCAGGCCCCCTCCTCGATACCGAGTTATATTTTCCGGCGACACGGTAAACCATGTTCATTCTCTTCGGCCGTTGTCTGGGGATGAGAAGCCAAGCCAAGAGAGACCATTCCTCGCTCCTCTGTTAGCTAACGACAGAGTGACAGCCCCTGATCACTTTCAGGATGTGCGGCTTGTTCGTCTGAATATCAGGGGCTCCAACATACAGTGAGCTTGATTATGATTGATATAATCAAATACTCTAGTGAATACTGGCAATGCTACATAAGACTTCCTGGAAATGATATCCCCAGACTTTTTTTCCCATTTTGTCAATAAATGTCTTTTTTTATGATGTCATATCCGGCTTTTTGTGAAAGTTGATGCAGCACTGTCACACCCTCATTTTTTGATCAAATTGAATTAAATTTTGGTTAAGCAATCTTCAACGAAGCTTGGACTATGGGATTGCTTTTTCGCTTGGAAGTTTAAAAATTAAAGAATAAGGTTGGTCATTAAAAATCTGAAAATTCTAATAAAAATTCAAATGTTAGTAATAGATCCAAAAATGATTTAATCTTATTCTTTATCATTCCCTGATTCCTAAAAACATTTGGATATATTATGTTTGGATTAAAAAAAAAGTTCAGAAAATGTTAAAAAAATAAAAGAGAGCGAGTTTTCCTGTTAAGCACAGGCGCTACTGAGCTATGCTGGCTTGTCACTTTCTGCACGCAGGGGACAAAGCTATATTATTTTGGTGTGAAACAAAATGCACTCTGTTAATTTCGACAGATTGACTAAATGTAGTAATTTTGGTTTATGTGACTTGCTTCTTTGCCAAGCAGATTCTTGAAGTGTAAAATGTGGTGCATATTTTACAACATCTGTCGGTGTGTTCCAAGAGGGTGCAACTTTGTGTCTCTGGTTCAGGTACACACCAGTTGACATGGCAATGATCCAGCCACAGAACATAGAGGAACGTGTCAATCAGTTTCTTTCACACATGGGTTTGTACACCTGTAACACATTCCTTCTGGTCAACAGGTACACACCAAGTGATGTGGCAATGATCCAGCCACAGAACATAGAAGAGTGTGTCAATCAGTTTCTTTCACACATGGGTTTGTACACCTGTAACACATTCTTTCTGGTCATTAGGTACACACCAGGTGATGTGGCAATGATCCAGCCACAGAACATAGAGGAACGTGTCAATCAGTTTCTTTCACACATGGGTTTGTACACCTGTAACACATTCCTTCTGGTCATCAGGTACACACCAAGTGATGTGGCAATGATCCAGCCACAGAACATAGAAGAGCGTGTCAATCAGTTTCTTTCACACATGGGTTTGTACACCTGTAACACATTCCTTCTGGTCATCAGGTACACACCAAGTGATGTGGCAATGATCCAGCCACAGAACATAGAGGAACGTGTCAATCAGTTTCTTTCACACATGGGTTTGTACACCTGTAACACATTCCTTCTGGTCATCAGGTACACACCAAGTGATGTGGCAATGATCCAGCCACAGAACATAGAAGAGTGTGTCAATCAGTTTCTTTCACACATGGGTTTGTACACCTGTAACACATTCCTTCTGGTCATCAGGTACACACCAGGTGATGTGGCAATGATCCAGCCACAGAACATAGAGGAACGTGTCAATCAGTTTCTTACACACATGGGTTTGGACGGCAGTCAGACCTTTCACCTGCAGCAGAACGATCCAGGTTAGTTTTATTGTTACGATGGCAGGTGTTGTAGTTCTTTTTTTTTCAACAATGATGTAAGATCTATACAGTAGAACCTCCCTTTTAAGTCTAAAAAACCCTGAGAAAATCGGGTCTTAAAAAGGACGTTTTAAAATTGGGGTAACTTTACAGATATTATGAACAAACATTTTTGAGAAAACAGGGTCTTACAAAGGAGGGGGTCTTAAAAGGGGGGTTCCACTGTATCACAAATGTTTCAGTGAAGCTGTTGAACAGATATGAATAGTTGACATTTTTTTTGCGGATTCTCTGTTCATTTTCAACCAGATAATCGATGAATTCCTGAAATACCTGTCGGGTTTTTAGAGGTTGTGGAAGAGTTGCTTTTCCTTGGAATTACTGAGGCAAACAAACTTACATGACACTATAGACCAATCACCAATTACTTGTAGAGACACGCTGCTCACTGGGTGGCCGAGTGGTAACGCACTTGCGCTCGGAAGCGAGAGGTTGCGAGTTCGACCCTGGGTCAGGACGTTAGCAATTTTCTCCCCCGTTTCCTAACCTAGGTGGTGGGTTCAAGTGCTAGTCTTTCGGATGAGACGAAAAACCGAGGTCCCTTTGTTGTACACTTACATTGGGGTGTGCACGTTAAAGATCCCACGATTGACAAAAGGGTCTTTCCTGGCAAAATTGTATAGGCATAGATAAAAATGTCCACCAAAATACGCGTATGACTTGGAATAATAGGCCGTGAAAAGTAGGATATGCGCCGAAATGGCTGCGATCTGCTGGCCGATGTGAATGCGTGATGTATTGTGTAAAAAAATTCCATCTCACACGGCATAAATAAATCCCTGCGCCTTGAATATGTGCGCGATATAAATTGCATAAAAAAAAAAATTTAAATAAAATAAATCCCTGCGAATACGCGCGATATAAGCCTCATATTGATTGATTGATTGATCACTAGGTGTTTGCCAAAAAAGTCACTTGGGTTTGTTTGTTTGGCAATTCTTCGACAACACATACACACTTCACAGAGTTATTTTCGAAAATCGTACATTGAAAAATGTTTCAGTTTAAGTTTTGTGTGTTTCTTTGTATAACTTAAATGCTCCTTCATTACCTCCTAATAATTCTGTTACTCATAAACTTCTCAAATTGTTATCCCTTCACATGCTGAATGCCTCATTTTATCATGACAGAGAAAAAATTCAATGGATTCTCAGATCTGTGTTGTTTGCAGACGTGACTGTTCCTTCCGTTCTCACCAAGCCGGTCACAGTGGAGGAGGTGGTACGATGTTACTTTGACATCAGCAGCGTACCGCGACGCAGCTTTTTTGAGATACTGTCACACTTCTCTGAAGATGAACTGGAGCGAGAGAAGCTGCAGGAGTTTTGCACACCTGAAGGACAGGTAACACATAGTTTCCTCTGAAAACGGAGTATGGCTGCAGACAAATTCCTGACCCCTCAACGTGCTGGCCGCATGATCCGACCCAGAAGACAAACAGCAGACTACGTTGGTAGCAACCCCATAGACAATTACATAAAAAACAACAACAGGTGTTTCGCTGTACCACGCTGCAACACTGAACAATACAAACAGTCGTTCTTCCCACGATCCACAATAGAGTGGAATCACCTGGACAACACAGTTGTCCACTCAGCCTCTACTGAGGCATTCAAGGCGGCGCTGACTACCAGCCGCCAATAAACGACGTCGCTGCGCACACCCACCCGTCGCGCCAAAGCCAGCAATCTGGATGCTAGCGACGTAACCCACAGATACAAATACAGAAGTGGCGGTGGAAAATCTGTCATACCTGTAACAACCCACTAGTGTAACATCACAAGAGCACATGGGAGTTGCAGCCAATGAACGCAGAAAAAAGATGCTAGAAGTGCACACTCAGCCTGTTGGTGTCAAACACTCTGTTTTTGTTGTTCTATCATTCATAGTCATTTTGACGGGCACAGTGGCGTGGTGGTAAGACGTCGGCCTCCTAATCGGGAGTTCGAATCCCGGTCGCTGCCGCCAGGTGGGTTAAGAGTGGAGATTTTTCCGATCTCCCAGGTCAACTTATGTGCAGACCTGCTAGAGATTTAACCCCCTTCGTGTGTACATGCAAGCACAAGACCAACCGCGCACGGAAAAGATCCTGTAATCCATGTCGGAGTTCGGTGGGTTATGGAAACACGAAAATACCCAGCATGCCTACTCAACGAAAGCAGAGTGAAGCTGACTATGCTCTCAGAATATAGTGTGGGGAACCCAAATGGGCAAACAGGCTCACACGTAACCAGAAAATTCTGGAACTCTGAAGAAGAAGAATAGTCATTTAGAGACACATTCTCACTCCCTCTTTATTTTTAAGTTTCGGTTTGAAACCCACACATCACACAATCACACACAGGCATGCAGTACACACACAGGCATGCAGTACACACACACAGGCATGCAGTACACACACACAGGCATGCAGTACACACACACAGGCATGCAGTACACACACACACAGGCATGCAGTACACACACACACAGGCATGCAACACACACACAGGCATGCAGTACACACACACGCAGGCATGCAGTACACACACACACAGGCATGCAGTACACACACACAGGCATGCAGTACACACACACAGGCATGCAGTACACACACACAGGCATGCAGTACACACACACACAGGCATGCAGTACACACACACAGGCATGCAGTACACATACACACAGGCATGCAGTACACACACACACAGGCATGCAGTACACACACACCGGCATGCAGTACACACACAGGCATGCAGTACACACACACACAGGCATGCAGTACACACACACATGCATGCAGTACACACACACACAGGCATGCAGTACACACACACAGGCATGCAGTACACATACACACAGGCATGCAGTACTCACACACAGGCATGCAGTACACACACAGGCATGCAGTACACACACACAGGCATGCAGTACACACACACAGGCATGCAGTACACACACAGGCATGCAGTACACACACAGGCATGCAGTACACACACAGGCATGCAGTACACACACACAGGCATGCAGTACACACACACAGGCATGCAGTACACACACACACACAGGCATGCAGTACACACACACACACAGGCATGCAGTACACACACACAGGCATGCAGTACACACACACACAGGCATGCAGTACACACACACAGTTACATGTGACATGTCTATGGGTAGATGATCACAGTCCTTAAACTTTGGGCACTGTGAAAACGGTATCGCTTTTAACAGCCGTAAGTGTTTGAGCAGAATGTTTGTGTTTTCAGGATGATCTGTTTTCATACTGCAACAGAGTCAGACGCACCATTCTTGAGGTGAGTGAAAACCTTATCCAGCTTGTAAGTCAATGTCTTGGTTCAGAAACATTAGCCATTTCATGTGCAGTGGACCCCCCCCCCCCCTTTTTTTTTTGATATCCAAAATCTGAGATAATCAGGTCTTAAGGGTACTGAACTTGTCAAATCCAGGTGCACGGAGCCCCTGGGGCTTTTAGTCATACCTCAGGCAGCTATCCGTTAGAAGAACTACCAAGTTTCATTGACTTGCACCCAAAGAGTCAAGAACTGCGATTTTTTTACAAATTAATTTCGTACTCAGACCCGGCTGCTCTTGGCCTATTTTTGGATCTAAATTTAGATCAGGTAGATCACCACATCATGCACAAAAAGACACGTCACAAGCAAACTATGTCAGACGTCATCATGAGTTTGTGTAAAACAAAATGGAGGCCGGAATCACTCAGTTGAATCGAACTCCGACCAAACACCATGTAATAACTAGGTTAATTTATGCACTCGCGTGAACAAGAAACTGTTGAGCTTCACAGATGTCGTCGTTGGGTAGTTTTGGGTTTGTTTTACTACCATAGGAGGATTTTTGAACTGTAAATGCACTCAGCTGCAACAAAAACGCAAAACGAAGGCTGTGAGCTGCACTGTGCCTTTAAAAGGGAAGGAGTCTTAAAATGGGAATAAATTTACAGAGGCAATGGACAAAACATCTGAGAAAACAGGGTCTTAAAGCGGAGGGACTCTTAAATTGGGGCTGGGCGGCCCGGGTAGCTCAGGTGGTAGAGCACTGGACTTGTAATCGAAAGGTCGCAGGTTCGAATCCGGGCCGGGCCGGACACGGGTCAACTTTATGTGCAGACCCAGAGACGGTAGCCATCTCCCTCCCCCGTGTCACCACAGTGGCACGTAAAAGACCTCGGTCATTCTGCCATAAGTGCAGATGGCTGATACCACCTAAACACGCATACTTTTGTGTATCTCATCTAAAGTCGGGTTAAAACATGGGAACAGGCCCCTAATGGCTTTGCCGTGAGGGCGTAAAACTTGAATTTCTCCCCAAATTGGGGCTGGGGGGGGGGGGGGGGGGGGTCTTAAAAGGGGGGTGTCACTGTACAGTGTTTCAGATAATCTTATGGCTAATGATTTGTGTTAGTTCTGGTTCTTTACCTTTTTCTGCCGTCTTTGCATTTCAACTGTAGCTCACCAATTTATTCTGCACCTCCCATTACCCCCTCTGCCTGGGTTTTAAATAAAAAATGTAAGCAAGAAATAAATCATGATAATTTGTGAATTACAAATTCAACATTTGTGATTCGGAAATCATTATAAATCCTAATGATGTGTGTGTGTGTGTGTAACTGTTTTGCAGGTGATGGCAGACTTTCATCAGACCAGCAAGCGCGTACCTTTCGAGTACCTGTTTGATCTCATACCTCAGATGCAGCCTAGGGCTTTCTCCATCGCCTCCTCCCCTCAGGTAACTTCCACTGCAAACAGAATTTGTCTTCTTCTCCTCGTTCACTCCTTTTACCAAGGCCCAACCAACAAATACGAATCTTATATAACCAACAATCTTGCTGAATACAAATATAATCTTTCCGTAAAGATGTTAAAGATTAGCATTGCATTCAGCATCATTTCGTTACAATGTTGGTTGCAGGCTCACCCACAAGAGGTACAGCTCCTGATGGCGGTGGTGAGGTATCGCACCAAACTGCACACTCCGCGGCAAGGTGTCTGCTCCACCTGGCTGTCGACCTTGACCCCTGACCCCGATTGCAAGGTGCCCCTGTGGGTCAAGCCAGGAACCATCACCTTTCCCAAGGATCCCACCCTCCCTGTCGTCATGGTTGGGCCAGGTAGGAAAATGGTTCTGGAATCATGTCGGTCTTTTGGGGAATTTGCAAGGTAAAAAGTTCTTCTTCTTCTTGTCTTCTCGTTGATCACTCAGATGGGATAAAAAGTTCAAAGATATTGATGTCATCGTGGAATTTTGACTAAGTAAATCATTATCCATGGAAAATATTCTCTCAGATACGATTGACAATGCATGATTTAAAGGCACAGTAAGCCTCCCGTAAACCATCACAGATACGGTCAGGCTTTTACACACAGTACAAACACCCTTTCATTTAAACACTCAACGATTGAGAACATCCATTGTTGTAAAGGGCCAAGTCCACGAAAATAAATTCTTTGAAAATTTCTCACGCTCGACAGAAAGCAGCCAGGATGTTCCCGTTCGGTGAACGTTTAAATGGAAGTATGCTTGTACTGAATGTAGACGCTCGGGGAGCTCTGTGATGGTTTACGGGAGGCTTACTGTGCCTTTAACATTCTTTCATCTTTCTGTCCATACCAGGAAGGAATATAAACACTATTTCATAATACAAATAATCGCTTTTGTTTTTCTCCTGAAAAACTGTTAAAAACGAGTTTTTGTTCTTTATATATGCACGTATTTAGTCAACATGCAGTCCAGCACATGGTTAAACTGTATTTTTAGGAACAGGAGTTGCCCCTTTCAGAAGTTACATCCACGAGAAAGCAGTCAACGGATATGGAGGTAAGCTGAGTCACTGATTAACACAATTTTGTTCAAGGCCACGATAAAACCAACCTCTTTTTAACATTATATTTTGTTCAAGGCCACGATAAAACCAACCTCTTTTTAACATTATATTTTATTCTCAATAATAGCTAGCGCATGTACTTTACACATCATCGTTTATCATTGTAAAGATTTTAAACTAAAGAAAAGCTACATGTGAAATCATCCAGCGATATGAAAATATATTGCACAAGAGAAAGTGTCATATTACCTCTCCTGTTGTCTCTGTTTTCCTTTTGAAAGTCATTTTCAAATGCTGAAAACTATGCAGATAATAGAGATGGAAGTACAGTGGTACCTGTGATGAAAGGACACCCTTGGGCCCAGTTAAAGGTGTCCCTACAACCCCCCCGCGGGTTAGGGGGAAGAATTTACTTTATGCTCCCCAGCATGTTGTAAGAGGCGACCAACGGATTCTGTTTCTCCTTTTACCCTTGTTAAGTGTTTCTTGTATAGAATATAGTCAATTTTTGTAAAGATTTTAGTCAAGCAGTATGTAAGAAATGTTAAGTCCTTTGCACTGGAAACTTGCATTCTCCCAGTAAGGTCATATATTGTACTATGTTGCAAGCCCCTGGAGCAATTTTTTGATTAGCGCTTTTGTGAACAAGAAACAATTAACAAGTGGCTCAGGGCGGGGATGTAGCTCAGTCGGTAGCGCGCTGGATTTGTATCCAGTTGGCCGCTGTCAGCGTGAGTTCGTCCTCACGTTCGGCGAGAGATTTATTTCTCAGTCAACTTTGTGTGCAGACTCTCCTCGGTGTCCGAACACCCCCGTGTGTACACGCAAGCACAAGACCAAGTGCGCACGAAAAAGATCCTGTAATCCATGTCAGAGTTTGGTGGGTTATAGAAACACGAAAATACCCAGCATGCTTCCTCCGAAAACGGCGTATGGCTGCCTAAATGGCAGGGTAAAAAACGGTCATACACGTAAAATTTCACTCGTGCAAAAAACACGAGTGTACGTGGGAGTTTCAGCCCACGAACGAAGAAGAAGAAGAAGACAAGTGGCTCTATCCCATCTCCCCCCCTTTCCCCGTCCATCTCCCCCCCTTTCCCCGTCGCGATATAACCTTCGTGGTTGAAAATGACGTTAAACACCAAATAAAGAAAGAAAGAAAGGTGTCCCTACATTGCAGGTGGCCTGTCATGACAGGTATGTTTTGGTCAAGATAATAGACAAAGGGACTCCAGAGGTGTCTTTTCATGGAAGGTGTCCACACAACAGAGGGGCCTTACCTTGCAGGTACCACTGTATTTGAAAAAAAGATCAAGAAAATAGAAGTCTCATGCTGGTGTGTTGATGATTTTTGACTCACATGCGAAGCAAAAGTGAGTCTATGTACTCACCCGAGTCGTCCGTCCGTCCGTCCGTCCGGAAAACTTTAACGTTGGATATTTCTTGGACACTATTCAGTCTATCAGTACCAAATTTGGCAAGATGGTGTATGATGACAAGGCCCCAAAAAACATACATAGCATCTTGACCTTGCTTCAAGGTCAAGGTCGCGGGGGCCATAAATGTTGCCTAAAAATAGCTATTTTTCACATTTTTCACATTTTCTCTGAAGTTTTTGAGATTCAATACCTCACCTATATATGATATATAGGGCAAAGTAAGCCCCATCTTTTGATACCAGTTTGGTTTACCTTGCTTCAAGGTCAAGGTCACAGGAGCTCTTCAAAGTTGGATTGTATACATATTTTGAAGTGACCTTGACCCTGAACTATGGAAGATAACTGTTTCAAACTTAAAAATTATGTGGGGCACATGTTATGCTTTCATCATGAGACAATTTGGTCACATATGATCAAGGTCAAGGTCACTTTGACCCTTATGAAATGTTACCAAAATAAGGTAGTGAACCACTAAAAGTGACCATATCTCATGGTAGAAAGAGCCAATAAGCACCATTGTACTTCCTATGTCTTGAATTAACAGCTTTGTGTTGCATGACCTTTGATGACCTTGACCTTGGGTCAAGGTCACATGTATTTTGGTAGGAAAAATGTGTAAAGCATGTGAGTCGTATGGGCTTTGCCCTTCTTGTTCTTTCTTTATATCTGTACTAGGTAACCAATTATTCTTTGGTTGCCATTGTGTGTTGATTCTGGTTTTCTTTTTCTGCAGGCAATTATTTATTCTTTGGTTGCCGCGGAGAGAAGGCAGACTTTTATTGCCGTGAAGAGTGGGAGACTCTGGTTCAGAAACAGCTGTTGACTCTGTATACAGCATTCTCACGAGACCAGGTCAGTGGCAAGGACTTATTTCTCTGTGTGTGTCTGTAGTTTGATTAATATGACAAGGTCTGAGTGTTAATAGCTGCATGAGTTCTCCTTTCGTGTGTGTCTGTGTGTGAGAGTGTGTGTGTGAGAGTGCGAGTCAGTCAGTGAGTGTATGTGTGTGTGTGTGAGTGAGTGTGTTTGTGTGTTTGCGTATGTGTGTCAGGGAGTGAGTGAGTGAGTGAGTGTGTATGTGTGTGTGTGAGTGTGTGTGTGTGTGTGTGTGAGTTTGTGTGTTTGCGTATGTGTGTCAGGGAGTGAGTGAGTGTGTGTGTGTGAGTGTTTGTGTGTGTGTGTGTGTTTTTGTGTTTTCATGCGTGTGTGTGAGTGTGTGTCATTGTGTGTGTGAGTTTGGGTGTGTGCATGTGTTCATGCGCGTGTGTGTGTGTGTGAGTTTGGGTGTGTGCGTGTGTTCATGCGTGTGTGTGTCATTGTGTGTGTGAGTTTGGGTGTGTGCATGTGTTCATGCGCGTGTGTGTGTGACAGAAATCTGTCTACTCATCCACTTGAGGGCCCATGTGAGAGTGTGTGCGGGTAATTGTTTTTGAGTCACTTGAGAAAAAGTGACTCTATGTAATCGGTCAGTGTTAGTCTGTTCGTAGACACCACCTTAACGTTGGACTTTTCTCGGAAACTATCAAAGCGATCGGGCTCATATTTTGTTTAGTCGTGACCTCCAATGACCTCTACACTTTAACGATGGTTTCGTTGACCTTTGACCTTTTTCAAGGTCACAGGTCAGCGTCAAAGGAAAAATTAGACATTTTATATCTTTGACAAAGTTCATCGGATGTGATTGAAACTTTGTAGGATTATTCTTTACATCAAAGTATTTACATCTGTAGCCTTTTACGAACGTTATCAGAAAAACAAGGGAGATAACTAGCCTTTTCTGTTCGGCAACACACAACTTAACGTTGGGCTTTTCTCGGAAACTATAAAAGTGACCGGGCTCAAATTTTATGTGAACGTGACTCCCAGTGACCTCTACACTTTGACGTCTGCTTTGGTGACCTTTGACCTTTTTCAAGGTCACAGGTATGTCTTGAAGGAAAAATTGCCTCATATAATATTCAGAACTGCGAAAGTGACTCGATCGAGCGTTTGCTCTTCTTGTTTTCTGCTAATATGACAAGGTCTGAGTGTCAATAGCTGCATGAGTTCTCCTTTGGTGTGTGTCTGTGTGTGAGAGTGTGTGTGTGTGAGAGTGCGAGTCAGTCAGTGAGTGTATGTGTGTGTGTGTATTTGTGTGTGTGTATGTGTGTGTGTGTGTGTGTGTTTGTGTGTGTGTGAGTGAGTGTGTTTGCGTATGTGTGTCAGGGAGTGAGTGTGTGTGTGTTTGTGTGTGTGTGTGCGTGTGTGTGTGAGTGTGTGTGTGTGTGTGTTTGTGTGTGTGTGAGTGAGTGAGTGAGTGAGTGAGTGAGTGTGTGTGTGTGAGTGAGTGTGTGTGTGTGTGTGTGAGTGTGTGTGTGTGTGTGAGAGAGAGAGAGTGTGTGTGTGAGTGTGTGTGTGTGAGTGTGTGTGTGTGTGTGTGTGTGCGAGTGTGTTTGCGTATGTGTCAGGGAGTGAGTGAGTGTGTGTGAGTGTGTTTGTGTGTGTGTGTGTGAGTTTGTGTGTGTGTGAGTGTGTTTGTGTGTGAGTTTGTGTGTTTGCGTATGTGTGTCAGGGAGTGAGTGAGTGTGTGTGTGTGTTTTTGTGTTTTCATGCGTGTGTGTGAGTTTGGGTGTGTGCATGTGTTCATGCATGTGTGTGTCATTGTGTGTGTGAGTTTGGGTGTGTGCATGTGTTCATGCATGTGTGTGTCATTGTGTGTGTGAGTTTGGGTGTGTGCATGTGTTCATGCATGTGTGTGTCATTGTGTGTGTGAGTTTGGGTGTGTGCATGTGTTCATGCATGTGTGTGTCATTGTGTGTGTGAGTTTGGGTGTGTGCATGTGTTCATGCATGTGTGTCATTGTGTGTGTGAGTTTGGGTGTGTGCATGTGTTCATGCATGTGTGTGTCATTGTGTGTGTGTTTTTGGGTGTGTGCATGTGTTCATGCATGTGTGTGTCATTGTGTGTGTGAGTTTGGGTGTGTGCATGTGTTCATGCGTGTGTGTGTGTGTGTGACAGAAATCTGTCTACTCATCCACTTGAGGGCCCATGTGAGAGTGTGTGCGGGTAATTGTTTTTTTCTGCTCTGTTCTGTTTAAGAGAAATTTCATAGTTTTGGGCTTTTAGAAGGTTGGTGCACAATTTGGATCTGAGAACCTTGCTTGGTGTTGGTGTCCAGCATTGAGAATTCTAGTCTCTTTATTGGGGGATTAACAGGGCTTCTTCCATGTTTTTCATCTTCTTTAAATGTACTTTGTACAAGCGCTTCATCACTCGGAAGAGTACCCAAATTCCAGTGCAGATGCAGCAATAAATTAAGTAAGAACACGATACCACTCTTGTGTCCCTGTACGCTACCAAGTTGAAATATTTGTTCTGTTTTCCTTTTAAAGGAAGACAAAATCTACGTCCAAGATCGGATCAAGGAAAACGGGGCGTTGATATGGAAACTGCTGAACAAGGAATCAGCCTATTTCTACATTGCTGGGTAAGCTTTTTCTTCTGTGCTTTTTCGTGGCTTCTTTTAATTCCATTTCTCCAGAAACTGCGTGATCTGTGAAATATGCATGTGTGCAGATAGCCATTACCCGTATGCACGCGGTAGCCTTCATACCAGAAAAACTTTGCTCTGCACAACCTGAACCATCCGTTGAATTACAAGCCAACTTTAGATTTCGAATGAATATTCAAGAGACAGTAGCCAGATTTACCTTTCAGAATTTTCCCAAGAACAACAAGAACGAAAGAAATACTGTATTACCTGTGCAATACAGTGGAACCCCCTTTAACACTTTCGCGACGGGAGGTGACTATATTAGTAATAGCGCTGCAACGCCCACGGACGGGAAGTGACTATTTTAGTATTAGACATACAAGGTACATGACTCGTGATTGCTTCCCGGTTTTTGAAGCTTGCAGTAAATTGAGTTGTTTCCCTTGATACACGTGGTTTTCTCTTCCGGCTTGATCAAATTAGTGCAGATTTGCGTGGTGTTTTCGAACAAAAAAAATGAATCGAAGGCGAGCCTTGTCACGGGAGGAGATTCTCCGGATGTTGGATCTTGAGGATCCTGTAGATCATGATACATCGTGTCGTTTTAGCCTCAAGAAAGCGATAATAGCAGTGATATTGAGGAAGAAACAGTCCCGTTGTTGCTAGTACGAGTCGGCAACTACACGTGGTAGGGGGTGATACTGCTAGACGAACATGTATCTCGGAATCGTGCAGGAGCTATGGGGGCGTGGCAGCACTGATAACAATGGATGGCTGGAGCCTTCAAATCCTTTTGGAATTGTTCATAGGTGTACAGTTGGTACTTTGTTGTGAAAATGTGACTTATATTCAATATGGATTACCTAGACATCATTTGGTGAGTGTTACAGTTTTGTTTCATTTGAGTCAGGATGCTAGCTGTGAGTGAATGCGTGATTTGCTTGTTTTTTTCTTTGTACTGTCTCCTTATTTCTGTGTACAATGTTAACAATATTTCAGCTAATTCATAGGTTTTACACCTTGTTTGGTTATAACATTATTTATAATACTTTCTGTTAAAAAATAACTTTTAAAAAAAGCAGTGGAAAATAAAACACACACAAAAAAACGTTAAAAAACACAAATTATCCCCCTTTCACCCCCCTTTCACCCCCCTTTGCTAAAACAAATCGCGTGACAAACTTATAAATAGCACGACTGAACTGGGCATCCATTTTTGAATTAGTACACAAAATTTGGTGGTGATTGGACTTAATTCAAGCTTGCTAGACAGATTTCTTTACAGTTACTGATTTTTGGGAAGTTTCTTGGTGGCAAGCTTGGGCAGGCAGGACGTTAACGCCGTGGCAGTGCTAGTCACAATAGTGTTCAGACACCCCCCACCCCCAATTTATCATTTCCTTCCTATTTTAGACCGTGTTTTTCTTAGAATTTTTCGTTCATAAGGCCAAAAAATAAAATAGGTCTGTTTACGGTAACATAGGCCCAAAAAATAGGGTCGGTAGGTCGGGAATTTATTTTTATTTATTTTTTTTTTTTTCCCCCAAAAACCCATATTTTTACGATATTTTGCAAAAAAACCAAAAGAATTTTTTTTTTTTTTTTTTTTCCCAATGCCAAAAAAAAGTCTAGGGTCGCGCGAAAAAAATAGGGTCGGTCGGGTTACCGTAAACAGACTATTTTTTTTTTTTGGCCTAACCTGTGTAAATGTACCCCCATTTTAAGACTCCCTCCTTTTTAAGACCTGATTTTATCAGATTTTTGGAGGTCTTCTTCTTCTTCTTCTTCGCTCATGGGCTGAAACTCCCACGTTCACTTACAAATTTGCACGAGTGGGTTTTTACGTGTATGACCGTTTTTACCCCACCATTCAGGCAGCCATACACCGCTTTCGGGGGATCGGAGGTCTTAAATGGGGGTTCCATTGTACCAAAATTACCAAATGATCAAATTCGACTTATGTCCACAGCAATGCCAAAAGAATGCCTGATGATGTACGAGCGATCATGAAGAAACTTGTGGAAGAACATGGCGGAAAGTCCGAGGAAGAAGCTGAGGCCTACCTACAGTCACTGGAGCGGAACCGACGATGGCAGGTGGAAGCCTGGTCATGACCTTCACATCGGTGCATAGTTCAAGGTCATTTGCGGATTGAAAGTTGTATCTGTGACTGTTTATATTTATTTTATATGTCAGGGATCAACTTATTCCATAATTTCTATTGTTTTACCGGTTGACATTTACAAACACCAGAAACTAATTGACAAATTCCGGAAATAATTTCTATTGTTTTACCGGTTGACATTTACAAACACCAGAAACTAATTGACAAATTCCGGAAATAACTCAGGTTTTGTGGGTTGGAGAAGAGTTACTTTCCCTTTGCTTTTCCACAGAAACACTGAGGCGAGCTACACTTGGCAGTGTAGGCTTGCTTCAATGATTTTTATGGAAACAAGGGAAAACAACTCTTCCACGCCCCATAAAAACCTGAGATTTATTTCCGAACTTCGTCTATTCCACAGCTAGTCAGACCAACTGTTTGATATTTTATCTCAACAGACTTTCCTTCAGAAATATGGGATACGGACCTGGGAACCCATAGGATTTTGTGTGTTTGTACGCTTAATTGTGTCAAATACGATCCGTACGGTCAGTGTGATAAAAAAATACGATGAGAAAAGTTCCTAGACTACTTTTTTTCACAATCACAACCCGAAGCCCATCCAGTACGTATTTGGACACACCCATTAAAGCCATAACAGAAAATGTGATTGTGTTTTTTCCTGCTTTGTCTTTCTGTATGAGTGAATGTACAATGTACTATACTGAATACCAACAAAATTAGGTGTATTTTTTCAGTGGTATAGCCCAGGTGTTAGACGGGAGTGTTTTTGGCAAACACATTTGTGTAATGAGCGCTTCTGGGATGATAACGCGAGACAACTCCTGTGATCTTGCCGCGAGGTGGCGCCAGTTACCAGCCGAAAGAAAGAAGGGGCATAACCTCACCAGAACCGACCATTGTCTGTTTACCGTATAAAATGCACGACTTGCACACGAACTGTTACCAAACCGATATGCTATTTGGGACCAATGCAAGTTTTCGTTTCCTTTCTTGTGTGATCTTGCCGCGAGGTGGCGCCAGTTACCAGCCGAAAGAAAGAGGGGGCATAACCTCACCAGAACCGCCCATTGAATATCTGCCTTTCTTCTGCTCTGAAGCATGCTGTCAAAAGACACCATTGTTGAGGGTAGGCATGTTCATGGCTCTGTGACATCATACCCAAATATTGCTCAAATCTAAAGAAATCCATTTTTGAACAAAAGAAAGGCGAGTCTTTAAATACACATATGGTTCTGACCAAAACACTGCTGTTTAATATCTGGCCTGTTCCACTGAAATAATATCCTTTTTGTGTTCAGTGTATATTATGGAAATCTTAGCTGTATCTAAATATTGATCTGTTAAGGCGAAAAAAACTGTTGAAAATACAAGATCTCTTCTGTGTGTGTTTTGTGTGCCAGTGTGCATGTCTGTCTGTGTGTGTGTGTGTGTGTTTAACCCTCTGGAACCTACTCCAAGAAAAAGTTTTGCCAAAATTACTTTGGGGGGCAAAATATGTAGCACTAAAATATGATAGAAATGGTCTTCAAGTCAAATTTCATTTAAGTTTAACAAAATGTCAACATTGTGTATCACACACGTTACATTAGGCCTCGCAGACATTAAATTCCACTATCACACATGATACAAAGAACAATTTCGTCACGCTCATAAGAACAATACCTAACTCAGTGTTAGGCATGTCTGCAGTGAGACTACAAGGGAAGCTACTAGAAGGGTACCTGTCATGTGTTAGAGAGTATAAACTCTCAGACCAACAGAAACCATTGCCTCAGTTACGTGAGCAAAACTGCCGTTCTCGTTTCTGAGTTAGGCACTTTTCCGTTGTACATAAAGTCTTTAAGGTATGCTAATGGCTTTTCGGGGTTGTTATGCATTTGTGCTGATCGAAAATGTTGCTGTCAGCTCTTTACTTCACGCGTATACCGATGTCAACCACTCGAGATAGGCAGTTTGAAATGTATAACTAAAATGAGATGGGCAGATTGTTCAGAAACCAAAGAAGTTATTTGCGTTTTTCTCAAAACTCTAAAAAAACGACATAGGCAGTTATCTTATGAGCGTGACGATTTGTTGTTATCCAGTTCTTCTTCTTGGAATAACCAATGTTTGCAACTGTCAAGTTCCAAGGGTTGTACAACACATCTAGTCTTCATTGTAATGCAAAAATGATAACTGAATAGACAGATTATTGAAAATAACTCTGTCGGGTTTGTATGGGGTTGGGAAGAGTGACCTTTTCTTGCAAAACCTCTGACAAACATTGGAGGGGCCAATCACTAGCGAAGAGGGTATGTCAGAAACACGTGGACACAAGCACATGTTTCTGACACGCCCCTTGCTAGGGATTGGCCCCTGAAGTGTTTATCAGAGGTTTTGCAAGAAAAGGTTACTCTCCCACAACCCATGCGTACAAACCTGACATGAGTTATTTTCGGAATTTGTCTATTCATCTTTCTTTATTCTTTCTTTATTTAGTGTTTAACGTCGTTTTCAACCACGAAGGTTATATCGCGACGGGGAAAGGGGGGTCTATTCAACTGAATTCTCAAAGCAAAGCATGCATTTATAAGTATGCATGTAGACACACCCACGTGTCACTCACACACACACACACAGTTCAAACTGTATGTTGTTTTTTCTTCGTACCTTTCATTGCAAAAAAGACACAAATGCTACACAATTTTCAGATAAACATGTATTGCATAATCAAAAGAACAACAGTCCTAAATAATGATGACAACAACCAAACCATTGAATTAAGTAAAAAATTAATGAGACTTGGAACTTTTTGTGATGCACTTCTGTTTAACGGGTCAAATTTGCCTGGCTCCCATTTGTACATGGGTCATGCCATTGTTTCATTCAAGTAAAAATGACTTGTTAAATTTCAAAAACATTGCAACTACAGTGAAGTCCGGCTGTAGTGATAGACCCATTTATTGATAGTCCAGCTGTAGTAATAGAATTTCTGGGTCCCGGTCCCAGTTGTTCATGTTCTTTGTTAGCTTAGTCCGGTTGTAGTGATATTTTTTCAGTCCGGATATAGTGATAGTCCGCTTGTAGTGATACTATTTTCAAGTCCCGGGGAAGCTAAAGTCCGGCTGTAGTGATAATGTTCGAGAGTCATCTCCCTTTACCAAAATGGCGAGCAAAAGCCAGCCACGCACTGTGCTTACCCTGAAGCGGAAAATCTGACAATTTTTCATTTAACTCTTATTTCTAAGTGGCCCTTCTCTCTCTCTGTCTCTGTCTCTCTCTCTCTCTCTCTCTCTAAAACAAACACACACACACACACACACACACACGCACGCATGCACGCACACACACACACACCGGCTGTTGAACTGCCAGGACGGGGGTAGGTTAACACAGGACATTTGCAAGCCTGACAAAGACGACAGAAGAAACGTCACAAAACGAAATCAATAGTGGTTCCAAAATCACCTTGTTGCTGCCTTGAGGCTAGTTTACCAAATGTGCCGCCGCATGTAGCAATAAAAGCTTTGAAGATATCACTACAACTACAAGCGATTGGCCGGATGTAGTAATAAAACCTACAAAAATAGAACTATAACCGGACGTCCGGATGTAGTGATAAAACCTACAAAAATATCACTATAACCGGACGTCCGGATGTAGTGATAAAACCTACAAAAATATCAATATAACCGGACGTCCTGGTGTAATGATAGTCCGGATGTAGTGATAAAAATATTTGGTCCCGAGGGCTATCACTACATCCGGACTTCACTGTATTATATCTCCTGAAAGTTTAAGCACAAAATCTACTTTAAAAACAGCGACAGACTACTCAATTGCACCAAACTGCTTCATGTCTTAAGCAGAAATGTAATAAATCACATCAAAAACAAAAGTACTTCCAGATATAAATGAATACGAAGAAAATTTCAACAACACTCACAAAGAGAAAAAGAAATTTAGTGCAAAACCATGGCCCCTAAGTGCAGTCTTATGCAGAGAAAAATTGCACACGTTATAAAACAAAAGCTCTCATATACCTATATAATTCACACTGAATAACTTCAGATCTACATCCCGTTTCTTACATAGAGCTAAAATCACTTTTGTTGAAACATTTCACAAAAGCAGAATCGTTTGTAACGTTTGTTCATTCCATATTTCTATACAATTCATACTAAATAACTTAGATCTACGTCCCGCGTCTTATATTCAGTGCTAAAATCCCTTTTGTTAAAACATTTCAGAAAAGCAGAAACGTTTGGAACGTTCATTCATTCAATATTGCTATATAATTCACACTGAATTATTAATCTATGCCCCGCTTATTGTTGAAAACATTTCACAAAAGCAGAGAAACGTTTGAAACGTACGTTCCTTCCATATTTCTAAATAATTCACACTGAATAACTTATATCTATGTCCAGTTTCTTATAAGTGCTAAAATCCCTTTTTTTTAAACATTTCACAAAAGCAGAAACGTTTGAAACCCGCGAGCTCACTGCCAGTATTAGTTTATGATGTCCTGCGCATGTACAAGTGATTGTCCGTTAAAACAGTATAACTCCCTGGTAAAGATAACATCAAAAGTTTTAAAAGTTCCGATACATTTTAACATGGCAATTTCCTATATCTCAACATGTGCAAAGACCATCAAACTGATCTTCGTCAAAAACTTTTTTTTGTTAAATTCCTCAGCGATGATTTCTAGGTAAGAGCTAACAATGCTAAAAGCAGATTCTCGTATAAATGGAAGCTAGTGCTCAAAAAAAGTGAAGCCAACAAAAAGTGGAAATTTCATGTGTTAACAAACGGATAACAATTCATTCACAATGGACGTGTACGTGTACTCCTGAACGTATGCATAAATGAACGACACAGTGCACACATGTTATCTGCAAAACAATAATGATGAGAAAAAAAACTCCAGACAGTATATCTTTACCCTTTAAAAGAAATGAGCATTGGCTGCAAGGAATACTTAGTATCAAGTTTAACAAATTAGGACGGGGTGGGTACAGGAGTGGGATTTGAGACATAGTGAAGTCCTTCACGCTTTGAACACACACACATACACACGCACACGCTGGTTGCAAAGAATAATTTAGATGTACGTGTAAAACTAAATAAATGTATAAAAAAAACAATAACATCTCAACTCAATTGCCATTTGTGGATTTACTGCATTGTGTCAGTTCCTTAATTACCCATCGCCAAAAGTTATTTTAAAAATAATACAAAGTACGTGTACCGACCTAAAAAAAACAACACTTTTTGATAGAAAAAAATACTGGTATATGTACACAATACATGGACTACAATAACATCTCAACTCAATTGCCATTTGTGGATTTACTGCATTGTGTCAGTTCCTTAATTACCCATTGCCAAAAGTTATTTTAACAAGAAGAGCAAACGCTCGATCGAGTCACTTTCGCAGTTCTGAATATTATATGAGGCATCAGATGGACAGGAAGAAATTGCTATTCACAACACAATGAGTCACGTTCACATAAAATTTGAGCCCGGTCACTTTTATAGTTTCCGAGAAAAGCCCAACGTTAAGTTGTGTGTTGCCGAACAGAAAAGGCTAGTTATCTCCCTTGTTTTTCTGATAACGTTCGTAAAAGGCTACAGATGTAAATACTTTGATGTAAAGAATAATCCTACAAAGTTTCAATCACATCCGATGAACTTTGTCAAAGATATAAAATGTCTAATTTTTCCTTTGACGCTGACCTGTGACCTTGAAAAAGGTCAAAGGTCAACGAAACCATCGTTAAAGTGTAGAGGTCATTGGAGGTCACGACTAAACAAAATATGAGCCCGATCGCTTTGATAGTTTCCGAGAAAAGTCCAACGTTAAGGTGGTGTCTACGGACGGCCGGCCGGACGGCCGGCCGGACAGACTAACACTGACCGATTACATAGAGTCACTTTTTCTCAAGTGACTCAAAAATAATACAAAGTACGTGTACCGACCTAAAAAAAAAAGACTTTTTGATAGAAAAAAAATACTGGTATATGTACACAATACATGGACTACAAAATTATTTGCAAAGCGCATCAAATATCTTTCGGCATGAAAACATCAATCCTGCTTGCAGAAATCTTACCCTGCTCGATTCTTTCTTTCTTTATTTGGTGTTTAACGTCGTTTTCAACCACGAAGGGTTATATCGCGACGGGGAAAGGGGAAAGATGGGATAGAGCCACTTGTCAATTGTTTCTTGTTCACATGCAAAAGCACTTTCTTTCTTTATTTGGTGTTTAACGTCGTTTTCAACCATTCAAGGTTATATCGCGACGGAGGGAAGGGGGGAGATGGGATAGAGCCACTTGTCAATTGTTTCTTGTTCACAAAAGCACTTATCAAAAATTTGCTCCAGGGGCTTGCAACGTAGTACAATATATTACCTTACTGGGAGAATGCAAGTTTCCAGAACAAAGGACTTAACATTTCTTACATACTGCTTGACTAAAATCTGTACAAAAATTGACTATATATTCTATACAAGAAACATTTTACAAGGGTAAAAGGAGAAACAGAATCCGTTGGTCGCCTCTTACGACATGCTGGGGAGCATCGGGTAAATTCTTCCCCCTAACCCCCGGGGGGTCCCTGCTCGATTGAACTTTGATTTAGCATGAGTAAGAGAGAGCCATACCGTTATTTACCACAGGGCGGCAGGTTGTAGGAGTTGGGGGGGGGGGGGGGGGGGGGGGGATGGGTTTAGGAGTGAGAAGAAGGGGTCTCAAGAGTGAACACTGAATCGAAGCTCTTTGAGGAAAAAATTTTTATATTTTAATTTTTTACGTAAGCATTACGTGACTCTCAGCGAGATCATCAAAAAGGCTACAAGAAAATCATCCGGGTACATTCCCTGTACCGTTTTGCCAATTTTATTTCCTGCATTCCTTGTATGCAGGAAAAAGGCCTGCAAGAAGTGTACCTACAGGGAATGCACCCACATTTGGTTGACTTAGAGGGAAACAATTTGATTTAAAAATCTTTTTATTCTACTAGCTTGCGCTTGTTGCTAATAAACCTTAAGCGATTGTGAAACAGCATGATTGGATGCAGTGGGCTAAAAAACTGCCTTGGAATACACCCCAAGAAGGTAAATGCATAAAAAAAGCACATCAAAATGATTAAGAAATTGTGACTACACGTACTTCACAAAGAAAACACACACACAGATCTTAATGATGCTGAATTTGTGACTTTACCTTAAATTACAAAGATACACACAGAATATAAATGACTGCCACAAAAAAAAACTCAGATAAAAACCTTGGAAACGGTATCATATAAAACAGCAACAAGAGATTTTGTTCCAATGCAACATAACCAAGGCTAATGGCAATACATATATATAACTCATGTCTTATCAATGTGAATAATCACAACATGCTGTTCCTGTGAGTTTGTCTGGAATGTTAATATGTGATACATTGACATCCAGTAACACACACACACACATATACAGTCCATTTCAAAGATACCTTTCATCATGGCATAAACCATCCTGCAAACCTCGGATAAAAAAAAATAAAAAATAAAAAATCCTCAAGGACACACACACACACACACATAACATAAATGGGTTTTTCAAGTTCTTTGAAAAACTACCATAGTCATAGATCCACAACCGGACACTATGTTTGTTTGTTTATTTGTTGCTTAACGTCCAGCCGACTACGCAAAGCCATATCAGGACGAGGAAGGGGGGGGATGAAGGGGGCCACTTGTCAAGCGATTCCTGTTTACAAATGCACTAACCCATTACTTGTGTCCCAGCAGGCTTTAGTAAAACTAAATTAATACCTACTGGAAGATTACCAGTTTCCAGTATGTTAAAATAGGCTTAACCTATCTACTGCTGGACTTACATCAGAACACTAACAGATTAAACTATACATGAATCGCGAGACAAGCGGCAAGAGAAGAGATTTTTGGAAAAAATACAGGTGAATGAGCAAGAAGGCAGAAAAAAGAAAAGAATTCATGAAGAAAAAGAGAGCATGACAGGAAAGAGGAACCAAAAATCTACCTAACAGCAAACTAGAAAGCTCCTGCGGTTCCAAAAACAGGAGGGGCCTTTAATTTCATAACCGCAGTGCCCCACTGCGGGAACCGGACACTATGACACCACCCAAACAGATGAATCTTGTACAGTGGAACCCCCCTCTTAAGACCCCCCCCCCCCCCCCCCCCCCCCCCCCCCCCATTTAAGACTGCTTCCGTTTCTTTCTTTTCTTTATTTGGTGTTTAACGTCGTTTTCAACCACGGAGGTTATATCGCGACGGGGAAAGGGGGGAGATGGGATAGAGTCACTTGTCAATTGTTTCTTGTTCACAAAAGCACTGAATGAAAAATGTGCTCCAGGGGCTTGCAACGTAGTACAATGTATTACCTTACTGGGAGAATGCAAGTTTCCAGTACAAAGGACTTAACATTTCTTACATACTGCTTGACTAAAATCTTTACAAACATTGACTATATTCTATACAAGAAACACTTAACAAGGGTAAAAAGAGAAACAGAATCCGTTAGTCGCCTCTTACGACATGCTGGGGAGCATCGGGTAAATTCTTCCCCCTAACCCGCGGGGGGGACCGTATAATATCAAACAGGTGGATCTCACACAATATCAAATACATGTTCAGGGGAATTCCACTATATCACGTTCCACTACATCGCGAATTCGGCTATATCGCGATGACATGCTTGGATCCCGATAAAAACAGGAGTGACCTTTATCGACATTCGCCCCAACAACAACAAAAATCTTTTTTTTCTTGAAACATACAAATGACCGTTCAATTTTGATTACAACATAAATAAATAGTTATGAGTAAAGAATAGTGGATGTGTCTGTGTAAATTACTACACACATTAACTGTACAAAAAGAATGTGTTTTTTGAGCAGGTTTTGGGTACAATACTAATACCTACAGGAGTATGCAATCAAATCACTCAGGCAGCACTTAAAATGTACTGATTACACATTCTGAAAGAAGCTACCAAAAAAGTGTACATGCATTTTCCACATTTCAGACCTTAATTATCTTTCAAAGAATATAAAAAACGTAATGTATAATAATGGCAAACAAAGTAATATCAAATTGAACTAATTAATAGATCGAGCTATATAAAAATGTATAGTTTTACTTCTCAAGACTTTTCGACTTTCTTCTACGTCTTCTGTGTTCGTGGGCTGAAACCCCCATGTACACTCATGTTTTTTTGCATGAGTGGGTTATCACGACCGTTTTTACCCCGCCATTTAGGCAGCCATACACCGCAATTGGGGGAAGCATGCTAGACATTTTCGTGTTTCTATAACCCACCGAACTCTGACATGGATTACAGGATCTTTTCTGTGTGCACTTGGTCTTGTGCGTGTGTGTGCACATGAAGGGGGATAAGGCACTAGCAGGTCTGCAAATAAATTGACCTTGGAGATCGGAAAAACCTCCACCCATAAACCACCAGGTGCGGCTTGGATTCGAAGCCACGACCCACTGCTTAGGAGGCCGGCGTCTTAACCGCAAGACCATTGCTCCCGTCTACTGATCGGAAAAATCTCCACCTTTAGCCCACCAGGCGCGGCCGGGTTTCAAACACGCGACCTTTCGCATGGGAGGCTGGCGTCTTATTCACTCGGCCATTACACCCGTCTTTGCGACTTGTAAGTTTACGACTTACACATCTCATCATCCCCAGGATCATTGGGGCACAGCAGTAACTAGAGCCATAGCTTGTCTCAAGACTAGCAGATCATAAAACAAATTATGAACAAACCCAATTATTTTGTATTTCAAAAAGACAACGGCTTTGACTAGACTTAAAGCACTTATTAAACTGAAAGCTTACAACTAAAATGTAGGCTTTGCATGGCGACAATGATGAAACTGTTTATGGCAATGATGAAACTGCTTATGGCTCATAAATATCACATCACAACACAACAAAGTAAGGCTTAAAATTGATATGACACAGTGCTGCAACACTGACTAGATAATAATGTTCCCCACACATTACATTCCCATTGGCACACACGTTGCTTGTAACTAAATCATCACCAGTGTTGCTACTGGACAAAATAATACAAAGCAGTTGTCGAGTTGCACCATTTACCTGCATATATATATATATCTCATGTCGTCTTTCTTTCTTTATTTGGTGTTTAACATCGTTTTCAACCACGAAGGGTTATATCGCGACGGGGAAAGGGGGAAGATGGGATAGAGCCACTTGTCAATTGTTTCTTGTTCACAAAAGCACTAATCAAAAATTTGCTCCAGGGGCTTGCAACGTAGTACAATATATTACCTTACTGGGAGAATGCAAGTTTCCAGTACAAAGGACTTAACATTTCTTACATACTGCTTGACTAAAATCTGTACAAAACTACAAACATTGACTATATTCTATACAAGAAACACTTAACAAGGGTAAAAGGAGAAACAGAATCCGTTAGTCGCCTCTTACGACATGCTGGGGAGCATCGGGTCAATTCTTCCCCCTAACCCGCCGGGGGGTAGTGCTGCTACTGGACAAAACTACAAACATTGACTATATTCTATACAAGAAACACTTAACAAGGGTAAAAGGAGAAACAGAACCGTTAGTCGCCTCTTACGACATGCTGGGGAGCATCGGGTAAATTCTTCCCCCTAACCCGCCGGGGGGTAGTGCTGCTACTGGACAAAACTACAAACATTGACTATATTCTATACAAGAAACACTTAACAAGGGTAAAAGGAGAAACAGAATCCGTTAGTCGCCTCTTACGACATGCTGGGGAGCATCGGGTAAATTCTTCCCCCTAACCCGCGGGGGGTAGCACGACATATAAACACATAAATCTAGGGAGTTACTTAAATGTCCACAACATCAGATCCAAATGAAATTGTTTAAACAATTGAAACAATATAGCTGTAGACTATTGAGTGGTGGGAAAATGTTGCCTGAATGCTTTTGTTTGTTTGTTTGTTTATTTGTTGCTTAACGTCCAGCCGACTACGCAGAGCCATATCAGGACGAGGAAGGGGGGGATGAAGGGGGCCACTTGTCAAGCGATTCCTGTTTACAAATGCACTAACCCATTACTTGTGTCCCAGCAGGCTTTAGTAAAACTAAATTAATACCTACTGGAAGATTACCAGTTTCCAGTATGTTAAAATAGGCTTAACCTATCTACTGCTGGACTTACATCAGAACACTAACAGATTAAACTATACATGAATCGCGAGACAAGCGGCAAGAGAAGAGATTTTTGGAAAAAATACAGGTGAATGAGCAAGAAGGCAGAAAAAAGAAAAGAATTCATGAAGAAAAAGAGAGCATGAAAGGAAAGAGGAACCAAAAATCTACCTAACAGCAAACTAGAAAGCTCCTGCGGTTCCAAAAACAGGAGGGGCCTTTAATTTCATAACCGCAGTGCCCCACTGCGGGATGCCTGAATGCAACAGTTAACTTTTTAACAAAAGACAAAAAGTCACTTAAAAAGTGGTCTTAAATATTGCTTTCATTGCATGTTTTTGAATCCGGAAACTAAGAGTCAAAGTGGTACGTACAGGGTATAAAAGTGGTAGAGAATACATGTGTAGTCATTTAAAAGCAATTTCCAATATCACATTCTATTTCTTAATGTAAAATCCCTGTGTCAAAGTGGTGAAGAGTATATTACAATCATTACCTGTTTACCCTTGTATGTTTGCAGTAAAGAAAGCAAAAATTCTAACAAATTCAAATGATACAATTTTTAACATGACTTTGCTAAGGATCTTAATACATGTACTCCTTCGAAAATTTGGCATCAGTAAAACACACCACCAAACAAAACAAAGCCTAGTAATATGCTCTTCTCCTCCGATCCAATATATGCACAAAATGTGAAAGTGGCACAATTTTCTTTTTAGTTTGATTTACATCAAAAGGTTCTGGTATAGTACGTCGCAGGAGCCAAGTTGGCTATATATGCGTATCACATTTATATATTGAAATTGTAGTTCATTCATCAATACAACATTTTCGAGTGAGACAAATAAGATGAATTTTTCGTACTTTTGACACCAACAACAAAAGAAAAGAAAAAAAAAGAAAAAGTGGCAAGAAGACGACTTTCTTTCTTTCTTTATTTGGTGTTTAACGTCGTTTTCAACCACGAAGGTTATATCGCGACGGGGAAAGGGGGGAGATGGGATAGAGCCACTTGTCAATTGTTTCTTGTTCACAAAAGCACTAATCAAAAATTTGCTCCAGGGCTTGCAACATAGTACAATATATTACCTTACTGGGAGAATGCAAGTTTCCAGTACAAAGGACTTAACATCAATCTTACATACTGCTTGACTAAAATCTTTACAAAAATTGACTATATTCTATACAAGAAAAACTTAACAAGGGTAAAAAAGGAGAAACAGAATCCGTTAGTCGCCTCTTACGACATGCTGGGGAGCATCGGGTAAATTCTTCCCCCTAACCCGCCGGAGGTAGAAGACGACTGATGCTAAGTGAAGCAAAACAGTCTGTCCAAGCCAACACCTCGCCACAACAGCCACCCCAAAGGAATCGCCCATGCAGACAACCTCATGCAATGGCTTCAGTCAGATCTAACTCTCACCATGGCTCAAGTCAGATCTAAGTCTTATGTGGCTTCAGTTAGATTTAAGTCCTATTGTGGCTTCAGTCAGATCTAAGTCTTATTGTGGGTTTAATCAGATATAAGTCGTATTGTTGCTTTAGTCAGATCTAAGTCCTATTGTGGCTTCAGTCAGATCTAAGTCTTAATGTGGCTTTAATCATATATATGTCTTATTGTTGCTTTAGTCAGATCTAAGTCCTATTGTGGCTTCAGTTAGATTTTTTTTGTTTGTTTGCTTAACGCCCAGTCCACCACGAAGGGTGATATCAGGGCGGTGCTGCTTTGACATTTAACGTGTGCCACACACAAGACAGAAGTCGCAGCACAGGCTTCATGTCTCACCCAGTCACATTATTCTGACACCGGACCAACCAGTCCTAGCACTAACCCCATAAGGTGGAGCAGCGACTAGATTGCCAATTTTAAAGTCTTAGGTATGACCCGGCCGGGGTTCGACCCTGGGTCAGGGCGTTAGCAATTTTCTCCCTCCTTTCCTAACCTAGGTGGTGGGTTCAAGTGCTAGTCTTTCGGATGAGATGAAAAACCGAGGTCCCTTCGTGTACACTACATTGGGGTGTGTACGTTAAAGATCCCACGATTGACAAAAGGGTCTTTCCTGGCAAAATTGTATAGGCATAGATAAAAATGTCCACCAAAATACCCGTGTGACTTGGAATAATAGGCCGTGAAAAGTAGGATATGCGCCGAAATGGCTGCGATCTGCTGGCCGATGTGAATGCGTGATGTATTGTGTAAAAAATTCCATCTCACAGGGCATAAATAAATCCCTGCGCCTTGAATATGTGCGCGATATAAATTGCATAAAAAAATTATTAAAAAAATTAAAATTCCTGCGCTTAGAACTGTACCCACGGAATACGCGCGATATAAGCCTCATATTGATTGATTGATTGAGCCTATATAGTTGCTCTTATCCAGGGATTTTTTAGTAAAAAAACAACAACCATTGGCAGGGGGAAAATCGTGTTGTTATAAGCAATGTTTCTTGTATCCGAGTTTCTCATAAGTGGGTTGGTTCGACTGTATGTTTTTCAATCTGAAATGAGTGAGAACTCTTAAATAAAGCTACCTAACCCAACTTCTTACCTTTTTTTTTAAATCCTTAAAACTCAGCTTTCCTGATAACATCAAAATGATCCTTACAACATTAATCCCGAAAGAATTCAACAAAACAAAATCAACTCACTGATGTCGATTTCACATTCAAGTACATCGTCCTTTTTGTGCCTTTTCAAATTCAAAAAATGGTTAAGTAACTACATGTCAGAGACCAAAAAAAGAAAAACAAATTAAATAATTTGCATAAAATTCTTACAAAGTTTTCCTGCTATATTTATCACACATGTGTGCTTATGTTGCTACTGTGGTGAACATGTCATGTGCCACGAAAGAAAATGCCTACCAAAAGTACAAGTGCCCCAAATAAATCATAGCTGCAAACCAAAAAAAGTGTTTTTTCTCTAGTTGATATGCATGTATTGAGGCAGATGATTCTACACCGCATTTTTGAGTCACTTGAGAAAAAGTGACTCTATGTAATCGGTCAGTGTTAGTCTGTCCGGCCGGCCGTCCGGCCGGCCGTCCGGCCGGCCGTCCGTAGACACCACCTTAACGTTGGACTTTTCTCGGAAACTATCAAAGCGATCGGGCTCATATTTTGTTTAGTCGTGACCTCCAATGACCTCTACACTTTAACGATGGTTTTGTTGACCTTTGACCTTTTTCAAGGTCACAGGTCAGCGTCAAAGGAAAAATTAGACATTTTATATCTTTGACAAAGTTCATCGGATGTGATTGAAACTTTGTAGGATTATTCTTTACATCAAAGTATTTACATCTGTAGCCTTTTACGAACGTTATCAGAAAAACAAGGGAGATAACTAGCCTTTTCTGTTCGGCAACACACAACTTAACGTTGGGCTTTTCTCGGAAACTATAAAAGTGACCGGGCTCAAATTTTATGTGAACGTGACTCATTGTGTTGTGAATAGCAATTTCTTCCTGTCCATCTGATGCCTCATATAATATTCAGAACTGCGAAAGTGACTCGATCGAGCGTTTGCTCTTCTTGTTAATACCTATACTTCTCACTGAACCTAACCCCCCAAAACTGTCAAACAAACAAAATCATCAATCACCTGACATCCATGTTCTTGATATGATTCCAGAGAATGGTTTTGAGATGCATGTATTCAGGCAGAAGATTGTACACCGCATTTTCAATACCCATACCTCTAACTGAACCCAACCCCCAAAACTATCAAATAAAATAAATAATTAAAAAAATCATCAACCTCCTGAAATCCATGTTCTTGATATGATCCCACAGGATGGTTTAGCGATGCATGTATTCAAGCAGATGATGCTACACCGCATTTTCAATATCTCACTGAATCCAACCCCCAAATCTTTCTTTCTTTCTTTCTTTATTTGGTGTTTAACGTCGTTTTCAACCATTCAAGGTTATATCGCGACGGGGGAAGGGGGGAGATGGGATAGGGGAAAGGGAGGAGATGGGATAGAGCCACTTGTTAATTGTTTCTTGTTCACAAAAGCACTAATCAAAAAAATTGCTCCACGGGCTTGCAACGTAGTACAATATATGACCTTACTGGGAGAATGCAAGTTTACAGTACAAAGGACGTAACATTTCTTACATACTGCTTGACTAAAATCTTTACAAACATTGACTATATTCTATACAAGAAACACTTAACAAGGGTAAAAGGAGAAACAGAACCTGTTAGTCGCCTCTTACGACATGCTGGTTTCATTTCATTTCATGCTGGTTAGCATCGGGTAAATTCTTTCTCGTCCCAATCAATATGGGACTCCCCCTAACCCGCGGGGGGTACCCCCAAATCTATTAAATAAACAAAACAAACAAAAATCATGAATCACCTGACATCCATGTTCTTGATATGATCCCACAGGATGGTTTAGCGATGTGCAGACTCTCTTCGGTGTCCGAACCTCCCCCCGTGTACACTACATTGGGTGTGCACGTTAAAGATCCCACGATTGACAAAAGGGTCTTTCCTGGCAAAATTGCTTAGGCACAGTTAATAATTGTCTACCTATACCCGTGTGACTTGGAATAATAGGCCGTGAAAGGTAAATATGCGCCGAAATGGCTGCAATCTACTGGCCGTATAAAATTTCATCTCACACGGCATCACTGCAGAGCGCCTAGAACTGTACCCACGGAATATGCGCGATATAAAGACTCATTGATTGATTGATTGATGTATTCAGGCAGATGATGCTACACCGCATTTTCATTATCTCACTGAATCCAACCCCCAAATCTATTAAATAAACAAAACAAACAAAAATCATGAATCACCTAACATCCATGTTCTTGATATGATCCCACAGGATGGTTTTGAGATCGGTGATGAGCACTACGTGGCTCATATCAATAGACTGTCCATAGATAATCAGATGTGAACACCTCGAAAGCAACCTTTCCAGCGTCGGCTTCAACTTGGGCGGAGCGTCAAAGAGAAGGTACTCCCGCAACAGATGACAGGCCTGCCACAGCGTGGGCTTGGTGATCTCCCCTGTGCATTGCTGCCGCCGCGTGTCGCACATGGTGGTGCAGTAGTGCGAGAAGTGGCAGTGGTGGTCGTGGCTGCAGGTTCGATTCTCCAAGGCGTTGGCTAGCATAGCGCTAGAGTAGATATGCCGGGCGTCGGTGACGATGGCTTCATGGGTGGGGCCGTGTCCGATGGCGGTGGGTTTGACGTCGCACATGAAGAACTTGATGTGGTTGTCCTCGTAGATGTCGAACATCACATCCAGGATCCCTACCGCCACCTTGGCTCGTTGTTGCCATGACGGCAGGAACCAGGTATGAGCGGAGGATGAAAGGATGTTGAGCGGAAAGACGTTCTTGTTGTAAATGGCGCTCACCTACCCACACAAAAAATCAACCTTATATCAACGGACTGAGCAAAAGTTATGACAAATTAATGAAGCTGACAATCATTTAAAGAATTGACAGCGTCAAATAACAAAGCTTACCATTTTCAATTACCAGAGATATAAGTAAGTGGCATGTGCGTGTGTGTGTCTCTCAGTGTTTTTGTGTGTGTGTACTTGTTATCCTGAGGTCACAGGTCTGAATCCAACCTAAGAATTCCCCCCCCCCCCCCCCGTGGCACAAACCCCATCCCCCTGGTAAGAAGCGACCTGAATTTCCTAGCAATAGGACAACATTGAAGTGAAACTCTAGGGGGGTTGGGAGGGGGGGAATTGGAAACACATGCACATATAATTATGCACACACCCAGCACACGTACAAATGCACGCACACACACACACACACACACCACCACACGTACAAATGCACGCACACACACACACACACACACCACCACACGTACAAATGCACGCACACACACACACCACCACACGTACAAATGCACGCACACACACACACCACCACACGTACAAATGCACGCACACACACACACCACCACACGTACAAATGCACGCACACACACACACCACCACACGTACAAATGCACGCACACACACACACCACCACACGTACAAATGCACGCACACACACACACCACCACACGTACAAATGCACGCACACACACACACCACCACACGTACAAATGCACGCACACACACACACCACCACACGTACAAATGCACGCACACACACACACCACCACACGTACAAATGCACGCACACACACACACCACCACACGTACAAATGCACGCACACACACACACCACCACACGTACAAATGCACGCACACACACACACCACCACACGTACAAATGCACGCACACACACACACCACCACACGTACAAATGCACGCACACACACACACCACCACACGTACAAATGCACGCACACACACACACCACCACACGTACAAATGCACGCACACACACACACCACCACACGTACAAATGCACGCACACACACACACCACCACACGTACAAATGCACGCACACACACACACCACCACACGTACAAATGCACGCACACACACACACCACCACACGTACAAATGCACGCACACACACACACCACCACACGTACAAATGCACGCACACACACACACACACACACACACACACACAGAACTCACATCAGGGTACTGGAATCCAAAGAGACTGCCGCACGTTCCGTTGAGAGCGGGGAAGCCGTAGCTGTGCTGAAAGATGAACATGACCAGGAACTCTCTCTTGTGAACCAGTCGCCATAGTGACTGAGCCTCTCCCAGGGACAGCTGTGATGAAACACGCACAGTTTCAAATCATAATGTGCATGGTTAAGAAAGAAAAAAATTAAACAAAGAGAGAAAGAAAGAAAATCAAAAACAGAAAGATAGAATGAAAGAAGAAAAATTAGATTTAAACTAAAACTTAAAAGGGGCTAACATGCCAGCAGGGACCACCCCAAAGAACAACAGAATTCAACACCAACCTTCCCATCGTCGTTGAAATCGCCAAACTTCTTTAACTCTCGTGCGAGATTGTGCATGTCACCATTCCCAAGCTGGAGATTAAGATAATCCAGTAAAAGGGCAAGGAACTCTGAAGGAAGCAGTCCTTCCACCAGAGTTAACTCCCTTTCATCACGTTCAAGGTCTGCTGGGACTCTCATCAGCATTTTTCCCCACCAAAAACTCTGTGGAAAATAACAATTAAAAAATGTGTAATGTTTCTGACGAGCGATTTGAACACACAAGTAACCCCTTAAATAGATGAATTCCAAAAATATCTTTGTCAGCTTTTTATGGCTTGTACAGGGTGACCCAAAAAAAAGAGTACCCAAACAAAACGTCATAAATTGAACAAAAATAAAGCAATCTTCATAAAATTTATTTACACACACAAGTAGCCTCTGCATGATTTCAACAGAAAATGTTAGCGTTCTAGCTTGTCTTTCAGGAAAGTTATGCTCATTCTACAGAACATGCTCCAAATGGCCTCCCCCGGATTTAAATCCCCCAGATTTCTATCTTTGGGGGTTCCTGAAAGACAACGTCAACAGGAACAACCCACAGACAATCGCAGAACTCAAGCGAGCCATCACAACAACCATTCGCGGAATCTCGCAACAGGAGTGTGTGCGGGTGATTGATAACTTTGCGCGGCGAGTTCAAGTTTGCCTGAATCGGCGCGGAGGCCATTTGGAGCATGTTCTGTAGAATGAGCATAACTTTTCTGAAAGACAAGCTAGAACGCTAAAATTGTCTGTGCAAATCATGCAGAGGCTACTTGTGTGTGTAAATAAATTTTATGAAGATTGCTTTATTTTTGTTCAATTTATGACGTTTTGTTTGGGTACTCTTTTTTTTGGGGTCACCCTGTAAAAGAGTTGCTTCACTTGTTTTCCTTGCTTTTCCATAGAAACACTGAGGCAAGCTACACGTGACATTGTAGGCTTGCCTCAGTGTTTCCATGGAGGAAAGCAACTCTTCCACAGCTAAAAAAAATTGACATATTTATTTCTTAACATCGTCTATTGCTAGGTATTACGTACCATACCTTTATCTTTCTCGTGTGTTCAAAACACGATAATTCTTCCATTACATGTACGTACATGTGTCATTATTGATTATATCTCAACCACACTGACAACAGGTTTGTGGCTATTCAATTATCTCCTCTCCCTCATTCTTCTTATTCTTTACCTTTCTGCTTGTATCATTCACATTTTTACCCATTAGAGAACATCAATTCATCAAACTAAATAAATCAAGTCCTTTTTCCTTTTCCCCCCCCTGGTTATTACAACAAAAAACACTGCCCTGACAATTCAATTTTAGCTCCCAGAAAAAAACCAATTGGGCATAAGTTTCTGAAAATGAATGAATTTGTCTCCAATTTGTGATTCCAAAGAAAAAGAAAAAAAAACTCACAACCAAACAAAAGCTGCAAATCAGTAGAAGAAGAAAAATATCTGTGAATTTGTCTTCAATTTCTGACACACAAGAACAAACAGAGACCTGCAAATCAGTAGGAGAAAAAATGAAGTACTTTTTAGTCTTATAGATTATTTGTTCTGTACTAACCTTCTCCTCTCCATTTTCTGTGCACCATGTCAGGTAGATGGATTCCTCGCGACACAGTTGTGGACATATGCTGCCAGAAATTTCTCCATGGTAATAATCATTGCACTGAAATGAGAAGCAGTGACAACGTCCACAACAAACAGAGAAATTGAACAATGTGCAAAGTTAAAAACACACACACTCACTCACTCTCTCCTTCTCTATTGCTCACACACACACACACACACACACACACACACACACACACACACACACACCCTCATTCCCGGTAGCTCAGTTGGTAGAGGACTGGACTTGTGATCGGAAGGTCGCAGGTTCGAATTCGGGCCGGGACGGACACGGGTCAACTTTATGTGCAGACCCAGAGACGGAAGCCATGTCCCACCCCCGTGTCATCACAATGGCACGTAAAAGACCTTGGTCATTCTGCCATAAGTGCAGGTGGCTGAATACACCTAAACACGCAGACACCTGGGTAGCGCGACTCCGTTGCTGCTAGCTTTCCACTGGGAGGAAGCGACCCGAATTTCCCAGCGATGGGACAATTAAGTAATGAAAATGAAATGAAAATGAAAATGAAAAAATGAAAATGAAAATGAAAATGAAATGAAAAATGAAATTTCTCTCTCTCATTCACTAACAATGACTCATACACCCACATTCCCTCCCTCCGACACTCACACACACACAACACACACACACACACACAGACGTGCACACACACACACACACACACACACACACACACACACACACACACACACACACAGAGGCGCGCACACACACACACACACACACACACACATCTTACATTGAACAGCTGTTGCTCTTGCACAATTTTGCAGATGCTTTCACATCATGGTGCAAAGTATCCTTAGCGGATTATGACTTTATTCAGTTATTCTGCAGAAAAGACAAATGCTGGAGAAAAACCGTTCTTTTCTGCAGCATTTATGCATAATGTCATCTTTTGCCGAAGCAGCGTTTTTTTCTGCAGTAAAATTGAAATCAAGTAAAACGGTGCTGTTGTTTTACTGCAGAAAACCTGTTTACATTTTTTCTGCAGCATTTTTTCTGCAGAATAACTGAATAATGCCAAAATGCTGAAGAAAAAGTGTAAACACAACATCACCGTTTTACTGCAGCATTCTTGATTTCAATTTTACTGCAGTAAAACTGTTTTACTGCAGAAAAAAACGTTGCTCTCGCGAAAGATGACATTATGCAGAAATGCTGCAGAAACAAACAGTTTTTCTCCAGCATTTCTGTTTTTCTGCAGAATAACTGAATAAAGTCATAATCCGCTAAGGATAGAAAAGACCTTCTGATATATACACTGAGATATTTTCAACTTAACTGAACCTAACATTCTAGGCGTTTGTTCTTGACATGGATGCCTTTAGTCAATAAGCCAACAGATAATAGATATCCTGTGTCTAGATTAATCCTAGAGAACCCTCCCTGGGACAGGCTGATCTTTCTTAACCCAGTGTGGGATTTTCAGTGGGGCGACCACCCCCAACCCAGCGCGTCCCCGGGTGGCGGATAGGGGAACGGTCTTCAGATATGGAGATCAGCCGCTTGCGGCCGCGGACCAAACTGGCTCCGGGTGGGACCCCGGAAAATCCTCCCCCCTGTGCTCTCAGGGTAGGACGTACGGGCCATGAGCTAAGGGTGAGGTAACCCCAACAGAAAACCCCGAATGCTGAAGACGGAGGACCCGGGCCGCACGGCGCATTCTAACAAACCACGGGTACACGCACTTACGCAAATGATGACACAATCAACCAGCACAGATGGAAATGGCGCTCGCCCATTGAGGACCCCCCAGGATGGAGCAGCGTCGGGTCCCATGCCTCAAAGGGACCCAGCCCCAACTACTGGAGGTCCCTCCCGTCCGTCTTGTCACGCCAGGGGACGCGGGAGGAAAGTGACTGGCACCACCACAACCAGGAAGAAACCCAGTCAGCAGCGACCTTTTCAGGTCATGCACTGGAACGCAGAAAGTATCCTGAACAAGAAGACAGAGTTGGAGCATATCCTGCATGAGAAGAACATCAACATCTGCTGTATTCAGGAGACGCACCTGACACCCCAAAAGTCCTTCAAAGTGAGAGGCTACCAATGCCTTAGGTCCGACAGAACAGACCGAAGCAAAGGAGGAATCCTGACCCTCATCAGGAACAACATCAATGCCTGTTTGATAGAAACGCACATGGAGGACTCCGAATATCAGGTGATTCGAATCCAGACGAAGACATCAGAATTCCATCTTGTCAACTTCTACTGCCCCAATGATAGACACCTTGCCCTTGACACGATCCCCGCAAAGGCCTCCAACTTCATCGTGGTGGGTGACTTCAACAGTCATTCACAGAGTTGGGGATATGACCACCTGGATCGGAGAGGAGAAGAGGTGGAGAACTGGCAGGACGACAAAGGTCTCATCCTTTTGAACAGTCCCTTTGACTGCCCTACATTCTACTCCAGAAGATGGCACACTACATCAACTCCTGACCTAGCCTTCTGCACGGAAGACATGCACCAGCTAACCAGCAGAGAGGTCGGAGAACAGCTAGGTGGAAGTGACCATCGGCCAGTCTTTTTGACCCTGGGCATGGAGTCCTGCACTGAAGCTTCCTTCCCACGGTGGAACTACAAAAGAGCGAACTGGTTCCTCTTTAGACACCGCACCAGCGAACTCACCAAAGACATCAGAGTCGAGGGTCGAGACATCAACATGGTGGCGAAGGACTTCAACATGAGCATCCTCAGAGCAGCGCGTGAGTCCATTCCCAGGGGTGCCAGGAGAGACTATAAGCCCTACTGGAGCAATGAATTGCAGGAACTGGATGATGATCTGGCAGACGCCAGAAGGGAAGCAGAAGTCAACCCGTCACAAAACAACAACATCCGCCTCCAGGAAGCCAAAGCCAAATTTCTCAAAAAGAAGCTACAGGCAAGACGGAGAAGCTGGCAAGAGAAAACAAGCTCTCTGAACCTTGAGAAGGATGGCAGAAAGCTCTGGAGGCTCACCAAGCAGTTGAATGATGAGAACACCAGCAGAGGAAAGATCACATTAGAAGAGAACGGGAAGGTGCTAACTGGAAAGCATGCTGCCAACCAATTTGCTGAAAGCTATGCAGCTGAGAGCAACCTCCATGTTAGCCCCGAGAAACAGAGAGAAGCAAGAAGAGAGAAAAGAGAGAGACCTGCCAGACAGTCGACAGTGGAAGCCATGAGTCAACCACTCACACTCCACGAGCTGCACTCAGCTCTGAAAAAGTCAAAGGCGAAGAAGTCCCCTGGCCCAGACGGCATCACCAACGAGATGCTAACCCACCTTGGTAGTGCAGCAGAGAACAAGCTACTCGAGGTCTTCAACAGCAGCTGGCAAGAAGGATCGCTACCACAACTCTGGCGAGAAGCGATCATGATCCCCATCTTAAAAAAAGGGAAGGATCCAAAGAAGGCCACCAGCTATCGCCCAATCAGCCTCACCAGCTGTGTTGTGAAGACCCTGGAGAGAATTGTGAACGAGCGCCTCAGGTGGTACCTGGAATCCAGGAACCTCCTCGCCCCTGAACAAGCTGGATTCCGACAGTTCCGCAGCACTGAAGATCAGGTCACTTACCTGGCGCAAGAAGTTGAAGATGCCTTTCAGGAACAGAAGCTGGTCTTCGTCACCTGGATAGATCTTCAGAAGGCCTTTGACAAGGTCTGGAAAGATGGACTCCTTGTAAAACTGCTGAGGAAAGGCGTGTCCAGCAACATGTACCAGTGGATTCGCTCTTACCTCTATAACCGCAGGGCAAGAGTTAACGTCGACCAGACCAAAAGCAAGAAGTTCCTCCTTCGTCATGGCGTCCCTCAGGGCGGAGTCCTCTCCCCCACACTCTTCCTTCTCTTCATCGACGATCTGGTGTCTGAGATGCCCAAGGGGATCAAAGCTGCTCTCTACGCAGACGACCTTGTGATCTGGTGCAAGGAGGAGCACGCAAGTACTGCCACCTACAGAATGCAGCAAGCGGCAGATAGGCTGAACGCATGGGCAGAAGATTGGTGCGTCTCCATCAACAAGGAGAAATCCTCCACCACCCTATTCACACTGTCGCCAAAGCAGAAAGCCGGAACCATTAGGCTTGGTGGAACTCCTCTGAGAGAGGATGAAGAAGCAACGTACCTTGGTGTCACCTTTGATAGACGGCAGACCTGGAAACCACACATTGCACAGGCAGAGACGAAGGCCCGGCGCAAGCTAGCCATACTCAGGAAGCTGGCAGGTACCACCTGGGGAGCGAACGAGAAGATACTGAAGACAGTATACCAGGGAACAATCAGACCCCACCTCGAGTACGGCTCCACAGCGTGGTCAACCTCAGCCAAGACAAACCTGCAGACCCTTGACCGTGTGCAAAACCAGGCCCTCCGACTCATCACCGGTGCAATGAAATCCACGCCCATCAAGGAAATGGAGAAGCTTACCACCATCCAACCCCTCTGTCAGAGAAGAGAAGCCAAGACTATGGTACAGGCCGAGAAGCTCAAGTGCCTACCCGACCACCCCATGAAGCACAGACTGAGCAACCTCACCAAGAACCGGCTTAAATGGAGCAGTTTTGTACACGAGAGCAAGAGACTTTCTCGACAGTACAGGGAAGTCCTTCCACAGAACACTCTACCTCTGACTCAAGAAGAAGAGGAAACCCCCAAGGCAACAGAGAAACCAGGCATCCAGATCTGCACCAGTGTTCCACATGTTACCTCAGGAGAAGATCAGATTGACACAGCTCGACAGGCACTCACCTTAGCCCTGATCGACGAACAGTACCCAAAAGAGGCGTGGATCCATGTATACACCGATGGATCAGCAACTAACGCCGTGCTCAATGGAGGTGCAGGCATTCTCATCCAGTTCCCTGGGGGACATACAGCTACATCCAGCGTTGCCACTGGCAAACACTGCACAAACTATAAAGCAGAAGCAGAAGCTCTCATGCAGGCCGCCTCCTTCGTTCAGGACTCCGCAGACCCTTGCTACCAAGTTGTCTTCCTCTCGGACGCCCTTTCAGTCCTTCAGGCCCTAGAGAACGACAAACTCCCACAGCTGGCCAAAGCATTACAGATGGTCAGACAAACCAGAAGAGTTGTCCTCCAGTGGATACCAGCACACTGTGGGATACCAGGAAATGAAAGGGCAGATGAGCTGGCAAAAGAAGGAGCCGTGGAAGACCAACCTGAAAACAGTGTCAGCTTTAGTGAGCAGAAGACAATCATCAAGGCATTGATGAGGCCAAGGACAAACAGAGATGACTACCACACAATGTCCAGAGAGCAGCAAGTCAACCTCATCAGGCTGCGTACTGGCCACAACAGGCTCAATGCTCACATGAACCGAAAGTTCAAGCTGGCGCCATCACCAACCTGTGCCTGCGGTCAAGAGGACCAAACAGCGGAACACATCTTACAGCGATGTCCCTTACTAGATGAGGAACGAAAAGAAGTGTGGCCGTCACCAACTCCCTTGCAGACCAAACTATACGGCAGTCGACAGGAGTTGGAGAAAACGACAACATTTATCACCAGTGCTGGACTGATTGTGTAACCTCTGCGAACGCCAAGAAGAAGAAGAAGAAGAGAACCCTCCCTGAACAATGACAGTGTTTGTAAAAGCTCAAACTAATAACGTCTAAGTTACTGCAAAATTTCACAATACAGTGAAACCTATTTCAAAGACCCCCATTGATAAGATACCCTCTACGTTAAGATCCGACATTCTCAGACTTTCTCTTCATTGTGTCAGTAACTTTACCTCTTCTTCTTCTGCGTTCGTGGGTTTAAACTCCCACGTACACTCGTGTTTTTGCACAAGTGGAATTTTACGTGTATAACCGTTTTTACCCCGCCATTTGGGCAGCCATACGCCGCTTTCGGAGGAAGCATGCTGGGTATTTTCGTGTTTCTATAACCCACCGAACTCTGACATGGATTGCAGGATCTTTTCCGTGCCAGGGTTCATACAGACACCTGACAGTGAAATTCAAGGAGTATTCAAGGAGTTTTCAAGGAGTATTTCCGGTATCCCAGCTCCACCATGGCAGGCTCCAGAGAATCAATCAGGGTGGTTGCATAAGCATGTCCAAGAAATTTGGAAGCGTATTATTATTATTATTATTATTATGAACATTTGTGCGCCTAATCTAAATATAGCCCTAGGCGCTTACAAAATATAAAATACATAGTGAACATTATACGAAACACAAATCGACAAGGACTCATACACTCACAGACAGGCGCACAGCGAGAACGCGACGCACTCACTCATACCAACTACAGGCACATGCATTCTAGACGGAAAAACAGTCGTAAATAAATAAATAAAGTATTGGATACATAAAGTTTGTTGAGAGAAGAAGAATAGAGCTGGAAAGGGAAGAAGAAGGAGAAAGAAAGAGACAGATCAAGGACCAGCAGGAGAGGGTGATGTGTGGTCATTAACGGACTAGTGAGGGAAGAGGTGTGTTTTGAGTGAGGTTTTGAATGATTGCATAGATGTGGAGTGCCTGAGTGAATGCGGGAGTTGGTTCCAGATGGATGGGGCCTGGTAGGAGAAGGTGCGCTGGCCATATGTTTTGGTGCGTGCTGATGGTATCCTAAAAAGGCGGGTGTCTGCGGAGGATCTTAGGGAGCGAGAGGGGGAGTAGACATCAAGAAGGTCAGAAAGATAGCTAGGGGACGATAGATCAAAGTTTCTGAAGCAGAGTGTGGAGATCTTGAACTGAATCCTCTGTTGAACAGGCAGCCAGTGTAGGGTTTGAAGAAGAGGGGTGATGTGGTCATGCTTGGAAGAACGAAAGATGAGGCGGGCGGCATGATTCTGAACACGCTGAAGCTTTTCGATGATGTAGTTGGGAGAGCCCGATAGAATGGAATTGCAATAATCGAGTCGCGATAGGACAAAGGCGCAGAGCAGAGTTTTAGTGGCATCCTCAGTGAGGAGATGACGGATGGAGGAGATGCGGCGGATTTCAAAGAAGCAAGTGCGACAGACATTGGCAACATGCTGATGGAAGGACAGGGACTGGTCGAGAGTGACACCTAGGTTGCGGACAGCAGGAGAAAGAGCAATAGAAGAACCATTGAGATCGACAGACGAGGGAAGAGAAGGATGATTGAGATGTTTTTTAGGAGAGACAAGAATCATTTCGGTTTTCTCCTCATTAAGCTTCAGCTTATTCAGGTCCATCCACGCCTTGAGGTCGGTGATACAAGACTGGGTGGAGGCAATGAGGCGAGGGAGGTCAGAGATAGGTCCAGAGAGATAGAGTTGGTTGTCGTCGGAGAAGCTGTGGTGAGAGAGAAAGTGGTGAGCGGCAATTGAAGGGATGGGTTGGGTGTAAAGGACGAACAAAATAGGCCCCAGGACGGAGCCCTGGGGCACACCGTACTGTAGAGGAGAAGCAGAGGAAGATAGGCCGTTCACAGAGACAGACTGGTAGCGATCGGTGAGATAGGACTGAAACCAAGAAAGGACAGACTGAGAAATGCCAAAAGAGTTTTGAAGGCGGGACAAGAGCACGGCATGATCAATAGTGTCAAATGCCGCGCTCAGGTCCAGCAGAGAGAGAAGGCAGACGTCGTTGTTGTCGAGTGCAGTCAGTATGTCGTTGCTAATTTTCAGTAGAGCGGTTTCCGTCGAGTGTCCAGAGCGATAGGCAGATTGATTGCAGTAGAGAAGGTGGTTGGCTTCAAGATGGTCCAAAAGCTGGGAGAGTACGATTTTTTCTGTTATTTTGGAGAGAAATGAGAGATTAGACACTGGTCTGTAGTTCTTCAGATTTTCAGGATCCAAGGAAGGTTTCTTGAGAAGAGGTCGGAGGATAGCGGATTTGAAAATGGCAGGAAAGGACCCAGATGAGAGAGAGGCGTTGATGACGGAGGTGAAATGCGGGAGGAGAGTATCTAGACAGTGAGTGAGGATAGAGGCGGGAAGGGGGTCAAGTTCGCATGTTTTGATGCCGGCGTGCATGATAGTTTTTCTGACTGTGCTTTCGGTAACAGGCTGAAATGAGGAGAAGGCAGGGCCAGAATAGGAGGGGTCAGGGATGGGGGACTGGGTGGGGGGGAGAGCGTCAAGAGACTGGCGGAGTGTGGAAATCTTGCTGTCAAAGAAGTCGGAGAAAGCCTGAGGAAGACGAGAAGAAGGAATCTCAGAGGGAAGTGGAGACGAGTCAGATTTACCAAGAAGAGTGTTAGTGATGTCGTACAACTGTTTTGAAGAAGAGCATGCGAGTATTTTGACATTGTAAAATGCAGTCTTGGCTGCGTGAACGATGCTAGTGACTGCTTTGTTGGCAACTTGAAAAATCTGCTTATGAACAGTCAGGCCTGATTTCAACCATTGTCTCTCTGCTCTACGTCTCTCACGCTTGGCATCTTGCAACTGAGGCGCAGCGGACGAGTACCAAGGCGACGGAGGACGGTGAGAGACGCGGCGGCTGGAAGCAGGAGCATGCTGATCAAGAAGAGCTAACAACAGTTTATCAAGTTCGTCAGCGGACGAAGGAGGAGACACGGCTAGTCGTGACTTAAGGTCAGACTCAAACACACTCAAGTCTACGGCATTTAAGTTCCTAGCTTGGACGAAGACTTGGCGAGGAGGAGGACGAGTGAGGTGGAGCTGAGCTAAGACACAGTAATGATCGGAAGGAAGAGTTTGATCGATCGTGATAGTGTCTAGCACTTGCTGATCAGCGCGATGGACAAACCAATCGAGCGTGTGTCCACGTGTGTGTGTAGGACCGCGGACAGCCTGGATCAAACCAAAAGTATTCCGTTTGGACTTGCTGCCCGTTCCAGCAACGAACAAAAATGTCAAGTTGCTTCATTTTGCTGAAAAACTTTAATATTAACATTTTTTTTGTTTGCCTGCACTTCAGAATTCAAGGAGGTTCAAGGAGGTAAAACACAAGAATGACCATTTTCTCCAAATTCAAGGAGATTCAAGGTCCTTAAAAGGGGGGGTTGAAAATTCAAGGGGATTCAAGGAGATTCAAGGAGCGTACGAACCCTGCGTGCGCACTTGGTCTTGTGCTTGCATGTACACACGAAGGGGGATAAGCCACTAGCAGGTCTGCACATAAGTTGACCTGGGAGATCGTAAAAATCTCCACCCTTAACTCACCAGGTGGCCGCGGCCGGGATTCGAACCCACGACCTTCCGATTAAGAGGCTGACGTCTTACCACCCCGCCACAGCGCCCGTCACTTTACCTCTATTTAAAGACATCCTCTCCTTAAAGACCTGGCTTTCTCAAGTGTTTTTTTGTATGCCTCCACACAGTGGTTTCATTGTACAATGTTCAGGCCTGGGAATTAGTAAAAGTGGTTTGGGCGTACTGACGGGAAAATTTAGCGTTTTAAGCATTTTTAAGGGCACATGGAGGCTCTTTTCTTACACAATTAGAAAAAAAACTTCGTCGTATTTACGATGAAAGGTGTATTATTCCCAGGCCTGAATGTTAAAGAAAAACGGAAAACAGCTTTACCAGTTTGGTAGTGATTTTCCTCCCGTGACAGGGATCAAAGCGTGAATAAATTATCCAGACGAGTGCCACGCTCAGTATAATGCCGACCAAGCGTGCATGCTTTGTGACCTCGTCAGCCACCTTCTGCAACACAAAACAAACACAAACAATAAAAAATTAAAAAAAACTGGTTCATGGTCATAACTTGACACAAGAAGTTGAAGAACGTTATTTTTTACCTTTTTCTCCCACAAACACTCTCTCTCTTTCTCTTTTTGTGCAAATACTTGTTTATTCATTTCCATGAATAAATAAACTTTGTCCATGCACATGCACACTCAATGATTTGAAAAGCAAAATACAAATTTCAAATTTCAAGATCAAGTCGAAAAAGTGCTTGTGAGCATGCATGCGAGTGTGTTTGTAAATGTTCATGTTTGAGTCATGTGCACATGTGTGTTTTAGGTATTGGTGATACATGTATGTGTGGGGATAGCTATAGTGCATGAAGGGGCATGCATGCGCCTTTTTGTGTGAGCATATGATGTTTGTTGCTGTGTGAGATAATCATTGAAATATATGCCTGTCCTGTCTTCTGATGTTTTCATAAGCGTGGCTCTGTTTCTAAATGTAGCCTGAAGCATCTTTTCTCTCCATAACTCTCTATCTCATGAATCCGCAACAAGCCTTACCATGAATGCATTTGTTTAATATTGAATGGATATAACCAGCTAAACATCTTATCTCTCCATAACTCCCTGTCTCACGTAAGAGTGACTATATCCTTACCATGACTAGCGTCAAAAGGAGCAGGCCAAAAGCTTTAGCAGTATCCACATAGCACCTGAGTCGCCTCCATCTGCGCATGCTACTTTTAACTCAGCATGCACACTCTGAAAAATGACAAACAAACATAACAATTTAGACACCAAAATGTCTACAATTTCCCTTCATTCCTATTTTACAGTAGTCATGTACAGATATAGCTTCCTTCCCGTGTAAGCCAAAATGTTACCTGCATGTACCAGGCTTTTCACAGATCTACAGTTACGTGTCAGTTGTATAAGAAATTTAAAAAATGCCCACTCGATCTGCACAATGAAACCCCCATTTTAAGACCTCCAAAAATCAAGTATTTTATGGGAGAGAGTCTTTAATTTTAAATCAAATGGTGAAATGGCGATAAATTTACAAAAATATGAACAAACATAGCAACATTGCAATTATAATTTATATTATCAGAAATTTTAGGAAACTGTACTCATGCAGCATACATGTCTGTTTTAAACTTGAAATGTAAAATATTGTTCTGAATTGCTTGTGCAACTGTATTACTGTAAACATGCAATGTGCATGTAAACCTAGTTCAACTGTACTATATTCATGATCATAAAAAAACACGGATGTACAAGATCACTTTCAAACATACATTACAGAAGCACAAACACTACACCAACAAGAACAAAAACAAATGTACACATCACTCTGCACAGAAAAAACCCAGCTGTTTTCTGTCAACATTTTCTTTCTACCCTAAACATGTAATCTGCTTCCTAATAGCACATAACAATAATTCAGCAGTGTCAAATCAAGTTAAACCCAAACATGCACCAGATAAACAGTGGGTTATTAAACACAGTTGCAGCAGACACTTGAAGAGATTAATAACATGAGGCAACACATAATATCAGCGTGGTATCGTCTGCTACAATGTACAGTTGTTTTGTTCATTACTATGTAGACGTGTCCTTTGTAGATACGGCTTCCATGTTCCAGCTAATAAAACCAATATTTACACAAAATAATAAATACATTTTCCTCAACAATAAAGACTGTACGCACGCCCAAGGAATGTTCAACGATGAGGATGTGAAGAACAAAAATGCTTGTTGGGGCTCAGTCGTGGATCCTCCCGAAATCTGCAAGTGCACCTGTCAGGGGAAACAACTCTAAACTTCCTACCACTTTTGTGCATGTCTGATAGTTGAGGCTCAAAGAAATATTAAAAGAAAATCGCATGGGTAGAAACGGCTATGACGAAGAAATAAGCAACAGAAATGTTTTATAAACAGAGTTCAGGTACGACATTTCTTCTTTTTTTTATCAAAAATATAAAAACAAATTTAAAAGTTAACTTTTAATTGATGCCACTCAAGTGTCAGATCATTCTACTCCAGACTGCAATTTGCAACACATTTTAAATTCTATTCCCTGAAACTCCCTTCGTCCCCTCTGAATGTATGCCAACGACTGTGAAATTCTATCTTTTCTGTAAACGAAAGGACCGCGTAATTTATTGTGTTGGAGAACACACAGCCAGAGTCTGGGAAGAAAAGCTGTCATCATGCAATGGGATTGTCTCCCTGTAACTTCTCAAAGTCTTTTGAGAACATTAATTTGATTGGGTAGTCGTCACACGTGACATGATAATGTCAGCCTGCTGTCCAACTTGGTAAAACTTGTTTCGATAAAGTTGGAGATGGCGAAGAGAGGTTCCCGGTGACTTGCCCGGTGGGAATTTTTACTTGTGCCCGACAGATTCAAGGAGAAATTAGTGTCTGTTATTCACGGGAAGTGCGGCTGTTTGGGAACTCTAGCTTGGCGGGGGGACAATCCAGTCCAACATGGCGTCAGACAGTGGCACCTCCTACACTCAGGTATTGTGTTTGTCTTTCTACTTTGTGTGTGTTGGTTGTGTTGTTCTGTGTCGTCAGTCGGCAACAGCCATACCTGATACCTGAACATAACTCTGCAAACTTGGGGCGTACGAGAACTGTTCCTTTTTGGTGATAATTGCTTCAATTATCTCCACTATTACTGTGCCTTGACTGTCTCCCCAGTATGCAGATTGAAGACATTCACTAAGTATCAGTGTGACTGGGTGTGATAACCGTATTCGACGGAATCTGTCGCACGTCTTGCAAAGCGAAGATGATCATCAAAAACAGGCAATACGTAGAAGACAGTTGCAAGCACCCTTTATCCAGTGCCCCTGTTCCTGAATCCTTTGCAGCACGATGTTGCAACTTGGTAAACCAGGAACTGGTGTTTCTTCAGCTTAGTGGAACATTTAAATTTGGTTTCCTTGACAATTGCTTGTGGGATCGTTTTTTTTAAAGCTAGTGCTTGCCCCAAAGTTAGTGCTGTGTGCAGTTACAATGCTAACGTCCCTTGTGGTCTAACTCTAAATCCCACGTACATTCCCAGAATTACTATTTGAGTAAATGTCCTCTTTTGGGGCTGTAACAACTTACACGCGTGATTCAATCATACAATTTGTTCCTTACAATGTGATCGCCCATTGACTCGCATAAAGCAACCTTTCACATGGCAAATGCACTGCACAAGAGCAGACGATCTTTGGAGAAGCAGGTTCTTCTAATGTTCAAACATCGCTCTGTCTCAGTCTCGCCCTTTCTGAAAAATGTTTAAGCATAAGTCCTTCACGAGACAGTTATTAATAAGACAGTTGCATCTGATGGTTTCCTGCCATAGTACACACCTAGAACGTCTCCTTCTGAATCGACGATGAGATGCTGTTTGCTGCTGTCCGCCAATTTTTCAAGTCACGGCATAAAGGCTGCAGTGGCGCGTTCTGATTTGCACTCACCCTGTCATTGACTTGCAGATAATAGAGCAGGTTCTATCATTCAAACCAACAAAAGAATCGCTCCCAAGTGACTCGTAGCTCGATCGTAAGCAAAAATCGTTCTGTGTGACGGCCCCATTAGACCAGTTGGCTTTGCGCTTACGCTGAGGATATGGTGTGATATTTTGACTTTAGGCGTGTCTTGTCAAAGTATTGAGATACGATCATGATTATTAATATTATGAAATGCGAGAGATGATACATGCAGTCTTCATGTTTTTCAAACCCTGAGACAGTGACTGAGTGAGAGCGAGTACGCAGACAATAAAGTGAAATGGAGCAGTTCTTTTCCTCCTGAGTTTCAAAATCAGGAGCATGATATTTAAGAATAATGAACAGTTACAGTGGGTTTTTTTTGCTTTGCCTGTCCGGTTTGGTTTTCTGTTCCTTGCTATACGGTATTACCTTTCTATGAAACATTTTGTACTGTCCATGTCAATTTACTTAGGCCAACAAAAAAAATTGGTGTGGTTACGGTAACATAGCCCAAAAAAATAGGGTAGGAAGGTAGGCAATCACTTTTTTTTTTTTTTTACTTTTTTTTCTAATGTGTACAAATTAAACCTACTTCACAGGGAAATAAGTGTGCGACTCGGGCGCTTTCGCTTTCATTGCGTTTTCTGCACTCGCTTTCTTGTGTGTGGTTTTTTTTTTAACAAATGTAATAAAAAGTTATAGGGTCGGCCCCTAAAAATAGGGTAGGTCGGGTTACCGTAACCACACCTATTTTTTTTTTTAGGCCTTAACATTCACAATCTCAGGGGATGTCGTGGATCATTTGAGCCTCTTAATCGGTCTATGTCCGATGTCCGACGCCTAACGACATCCCTGAGGGTGACGTGATCAGAAGAGGTTCCAAATACTAATACATGTAATAAAAGTGTACAATTACAATTTCTGGTTATACTGATACAGTGATAGTGATAGGGACAGACTGATACTGATAGCCCCTTGTCTGGCTTAGTGGATACACAAGAAATAACCTACAAGACTATACATTTATAGTCTTGTACAGTTGTAGGTTATTTCTTGTGTAACATGATTAAGAGATTATTGATTGACATTCCCACAGTCATGATTGAAGACTTAAAGACGGGAGCTTAACTTGGTTAGTGTCTGTAAGGCCTAAAAAAAAAAAAGGTGTGGTTACGGTAACCCGACCTACCCTATTTTTAGGGGCCGACCCTGTAAGTAACTTTTTATTACAATTTGTCCAAAAAAACCACAAAAAAACCCAAGAAAACGAGTGCAGAAAACGCAATGAAAGCGAAAGCGCTCGAGTCACACACTTATTTCCCTGTCAAGTAGGTTTAATTTGTACACATTAGAGAAGAAACAAGTCGCGTAAGGCGAAAATACAACATTTAGTCAAGTAGCTGTCGAACTCACAGAATGAAACTGAACGCAACGCAGCAAGACCGTATACTCGTAGCATCGTCATTCCACCGCCCGTGGCAAAGGCAGTGCCCGTGGAATTGACAAGAAGAGCGGGGTATTCGTTGCGCTGAGAAGGATAGCACGCTTTTCTGTACCTCTCTTCGTTTTAACTTTCTGAGCGTGTTTTTAATCCAAACATATCATATCTATATATGTTTTTGGAATCAGGAACCGACAAGGAATAAGATGAAAGTGTTTTTAAATTGATTTCGAAAAAAAAAATTTGATAATAATGTTTATATATTTAATTTTCAGAGCTTGTTTTTAATCCGAATATAACATATTTATATGTTTTTGGAATCAGCAAATGATGGAGAATAAGATAAACGTAAATTTGAATCGTTTTATAAATTTTTATTTTTTTTTACAATTTTCAGATTTTTAATGACCAAAGTCATTAATTAAATTTTAAGCCACCAAGCTGAAATGCAATACCGAAGTCCGGGCTTCGTCGAAGATTACTTGACCAAAATTTCAACCAATTTGGTTGAAAAATGAGGGCGTGACAGTGCCGCCTCAACTTTCACGAAAAGCCGGATATGACGTCATCAAAGACATTTATCAAAAAAATGAAAAAAACGTTCGGGGATTTCATACCCAGAAACTCTCATGTCAAATTTCATAAAGATCGGTCCAGTAGTTTAGTCTGAATCGCTCTACACACACACACACACACACACGCACATACACCATGACCCTCGTCTCAATTCCCCCCTCGATGTTAAAACATTTAGTCATAACTTGACTAAATGTAAAAACAAGTCGCGTAAGGCCAAAAAAAAAAATAGGTGTGGTTACGGTAACATAGCCAAAAAAAATAGGGTAGGTAGGTAGGCAATCACTTTTTTTTTTTGGTAACTTTTTTTTCTAATGTGTACAAATTAAACCTACTTGACAGGGAAAAAAGTGTGCGACTCGGGCGCTTTCGCTTCCATTGCGTTTTTTGCACTCGTTTTTTTATTTTTTTAAATTTTTGACAAATGTAATAAAAAGTTATAGGATCGGCCCCTAAAAATAGGGTAGGTCGGGTTACCGTAACCACACCTATTTTTTTTTTAGGCCTAAGGCGAAAATACAACATTTAGTCAAGTAGCTGTCAAACTCACAGAATGAAACTGAACGCAATGCAACGCAGCAAGACCGTATACTAATACTTGTAGCATCGTCAGTCCACCGCTCATGGCAAAGGCAGTGAAATTGACAAAAAGAGCGGGGTAGTAGTTGCGCTGAGAAGGATAGCACGCTTTTCTGTACCTCTCTTCGTTTTAACTTTCTGAGCGTGTTTTCAATCCAAACATATCATATCAGATATGTTTTTGGAATCAGGAACCGACAAGGAATAAGATGAAAGTGTTTTTAAATTGATTTCGAAAATTTAATTTTGATCATAATTTTTATATTTTCAATTTTCAGAGCTTGTTTTTAATCCAAATATAACATATATATTTATATGTTTTTGGAATCAGAAAATGATGGAGAATAAGATGAACGTAAATTTGGATCGTTTTATAAAAAAAATAATGTTTTTACAATTTTCAGATTTTTAATGACCAAAGTCATTAATTAATTTTTAAGCCACCAAGCTGAAATGCAATACCGAAGTCCAGGCTTTGTCGGAGATTACTTGACCAAAATTTCAACCAATTTGGTTGAAAAATGAGAGCGTGACAGTGCCGCCTCAACTTTCACGAAAAGCCGGATATGACGTCATCAAACACATATGAAAAGAACGTCTGAGGATATCATACCCAGGAACTCTCATGTCAAATTTCATAAAGATCGGTCCAGTAGTTTAGTCTGAATCGCTCTACACACACACACACACAGACAGACACACATATACCACGACCCTCGTCTCGATTCCCCCCTCTATGTTAAAACATTTAGTCAAAACTTGACTAAATGTATAAAGTGATTGCCTACCTTCCTTCCCTATTTTTTTGGCTATGTTACCTCAACCACACCTATTTTTTTGTTGTGCCTAATAGTGATCACGCCAGGTGGATCAGGATCGGTACATTGCAGGAACCTTTTTAGGTTATCGTGGCAACGGAAGGTGTTTTGGATACAGTGCAGTTGACCACCTCTTTTAAGACCTAAAAAAAAAAGATAAAATTGTGGATAGATAAATTTACATCATCAACACAGAACAGAAAATCTGACAACACAGGGTCTTAAAGTTTGAAGCTAGGGAGTCTTACATTGCAGGTCTTAAAAAGGGGCGTCCCCTGTTTTAGGTAAACTACATGTATGAGCAATACATCCGAGACAGAAAACAATTGCTTGGTCACAGCAACCATTTTTTTTTTTTTACTGTGAATTAACAATAACATAGCATTAGCTCTAATTTGAGACGGAAAATCTAATAACCTTTCCCTTTTAGCTTTATATTAAATGTTCCAGTCATCATTAAAGTTTGTTAATTATATATAGGGCAATTCCAACAAAAAGTGATCACCTGGAGTAAAATTTCATATTGAAGTTAGGATTGATTTCTTACTACAGTATAATTAACAGATAACTCAGCTTCAGATATCTTGGCTTTTGAACTTTTCATCTGAGTGATTTCCCTTGATGGCAGCCATTTTGTTTTTAGCTGTAAAAATATATGGAGGAGCAGAGAAAAGGTGGGTGTCACATAAACTGTTTTCTTACCATCTTATAGTTTTTTTTCTAAAACTTTTTCACTCCAATAGAGGACAGACAGTCTATCCTTTCAATAAAGCATACTTAGTTTAGATTTGCTAGCTTTATTGTTGGCAAAATTGGATAGGAAAGATCACTCCAGGTGAAAGACACGTCAGTTACGTTTTGATAGTGTTTGTTTTAATCCTGAACTAAGGAATGGAACATTAAAATCAAAATTTTGGGTATTCTTGAATATTCACCCAAGGAATATAGAAAGCCTAAATGTACCAAGATTTGTTGTAACTGACGTGGCACTTCAATGTAACTGACGTGGCATTTCAATGTAACTGACGTGGCATTGGTGTAACTGACGTGGCACTTGAACATAATTGACATGGAAATAGAGCAGATTTTAGTTTGTAATCTGTTCACATTTAAATAAATTATGCTGAGTTAGTTTCAGACTATGTTTCAACAATGTATCCATGGAAGAAAATCCAGCCTACTCTTGAATCATCAGCATTCCAAGTGACTAACAAATTATATTTTATCTTCTTGAGATTGAGCTATGCCACCAAAGACAGCAGCGCAGCGCATGCAGCTGTACAGACAACGTTTGTCTGAAGAAGCAAAAGATAAAGTCCAGGAGAAAAACAAGGAGCAACAAAAAAGATGCAGGAAGAAGTGGACGCTACAAAGAAGAAAGTCGGAAAGTGTAAAAAGCACTGAAAGGAAATCTCTGTCACGAAAAAGAAATAAAACCTGAACAATACTATGCAGTTGATTATGTTGATCGGTTTTTACATTGGTCGAGTTCTTGGCGATGGAAAGAAATCGGGGTTCTTTAATGAAATTTCTTCATCAAATGTCTGAAGATGGAGAGCTGCATTTTTACTGGCCAAAAAAAGATGATTCTGACCAAGTCTTTTACACAAATGTGTTCTTTGGGCCAGTTGAACTCCAAGGTTGTGGAAAGTTCACATGCTCATCTGTGAAGGATATTCAGGACAGGTTTTCAACTCTAAAATAAAAGATTTGAGAAACCTTCAAAAACAGGAAGACTTTCTGTTACATTTACCGTGATGGACGAGAAACAGGTCTTTGAAAACTGGAAGACTTTTTGATCACATAAAATTTAAGCTGTGATGGACGAAACTGTTGAAGATTACTGGATTTATTAAGTTCTTGTTTGATCAGACAGCAAAGCCTCATGAGAATGGTTGTCAGTGTTCCAGTCAGTGTGCAATGCAATCTCGCAGAATCCTTGCTGAAGTTGTAGTTATGATGGATAATTAGCGAGTTCACGTCAACTACATCCTTTTTTTTTCAAACGTTTCATCATTTTCTCAGGTTTTAAAGTTAATTTCAGTTTACAAAATGCTTATTCATTTTAGTTCTCATAGTAATGATAATAGTACCAATCTCTGTTAATTTATTTTTTTCCTGACGAGTCATTTTTGATTTCAATCTTTTCTTTAGTGTTGCAAAGAAAGTCTACATTTTGAATTTTTGTTATTGAAATCATATAAGTATGAATGAAAGATATGTTCAATTTCCATGTTGCTTCTAATTAAAAGTCAAAACAATCCATTTTATGTGTTCAGTTTGTTTTCATTAAGCTTTACAACTGATTTTACGTTTTTGTTTTCACAGGACACGTCAGTTACGTTCACAGCCGCCACGTCAGTTACAATTTCATTTCAAATTTGTGAAGATCTGTTGATTTTCTTGGTTTATGCTTTTATACCATTTTCAAGAACAGTATTTCATGCTAAGATACAGAAAAGTTTGAGAGTCTAACTTGAAACACTTTGACACAGAATTTCTGATTTGTATCTAGCCATCTGAAATCAAGTGATAATTTTTGCCACATCAGTTACGCTCTTATAAATGGCCGCAGTAAAATGTTTTTTTATACTTTTTGCCACATCTCATAATACATACGTATACATTGGCCAGAGTTGGATTGCAAAACATCATTGTGGGATCAATAATGTTTTTCTTATAAGTTTGGGTTAAGGTAGGTCAAATGGAGACAGGGATATTACTCTTCATACACAAAGGGAAGCCACTGAGTTGTGTCGCCATTTTTTCCTGGCAGGCTGGGAATTCGAACACATCGAACAGGGAACGCAGAAGAAGAAGAAGAAGAAGAACACGTCGAACATTCGAATGACGTAAATAGAACAAACGTCACATTTTTCAGGCAGCGTAAGTGAATGACGTCAGAAAATGACGACACCGCCAGAAATAAAAACAATGCGACACGCCTCCCAACCACGAGGTCAAAAGCACGTGGGCATCTAATGAAATCGGTACAAAGCCGTTCTCTTTGCCAGTGGCATCGTAATAATCACCAAAGCTAACATTGAAGCTCCGGTAGCAGGTAAGAGAGTATCTCCCAACCCGTGATGCTCACAGCGTGATTGCATCAGAATACCACATGTTAAAACCGGTGTTTGAACTAGAATAACAGCCAGTAGTATTAAGAACAAGTGTCTTGTGTATGCAGCCCTCTTTCTACTGTACGCTGGCAGCAGATAATACAATAATTGAAGTCCTTCGAGGCATAAGGGGCCCATAAGGCGAAAAATTGCTTTAATTCCACCCTCAAAAAGTCCCAGCCTTCAAACCGTAACAAATAACAGTACGCACTATTAAGCAAAATTATAAACCAAGCCTTGATTATTAATTTTTATTATTACACTTGTATCAAACAAGTGACCTCCACCTTTTGATTGGTGTTTTTATTACATTTGAATCGGACTTGTGGCCTTTCAAAGTTGCGGTGACCTTTGACTTTCAACAGAGGTCATATGTAACAGTGGTTTTTAAAAACATAATTTAGTTGGCTCATATATCTGAGACAAATGATCGGACAACAGCCCTTTACATTATCGTGACACATATTTTTCTGAGGCACACTGGACAGTAATAGTGCAAAGGGTGGGGTTAATCAAGGGAGTGAACCCCCCCTAAAAACACCACCAATCTGTCGTTTTTTTTGTTTTTTTTAATGCCGTTTTGATCGCTCTTGCGTTTACAACCCATCTCATCAAATCGTAATTTATTTCCAGGCTACCAGCAATAAAATACCTCAACATGAGGAACAAATTTAAAATAAACTCTGGCAAAAGACGTGACGTCACAAAGTTTGAGTATGCGCAACATTTTCGTTTACCAGTGCACTTCGTTACCTGCCCATTGCTGCTTTGGGTGATATTTTTAAAATGACTATTCCTATGCAGATGTTTGTGTAATTGGCCGTTTTCAAAACATACCCATTTTTCGATTTTTCTGTCCAAAATTCAAAACGGGCACTGTCTTCCGAGACTCATAGCTCCGAAACGAACCCACTACCCTATATTTTTTTTATGCTGAATGCATAGCAGACAGATCGAACTTAAAAAATAACCAACTTTTGGGAGAAACCAATTTATATTTAACGGGTCCAGTGAACTACCTTAAGTTAAACGTGTGTGAATGCCACGTCAGTTACGTTGGAACATTTTGAATTTTTGTTATTGGAATCATAAGTATGAATAAAAGATATGTTCAATTTTCATGTTGCTTCTAATTAAAAGTCAAAACAATCCATTTTATGTGTTCAGTTTGTTTTCATTAAGCTTTACAACTGATTTTACGTTTTTGTTTTCACAGGACACGTCAGTTACGTTCACAGCCGCCACGTCAGTTACAATTTCATTTCAAATTTGTGAAGATCTGTTGATTTTCTTGGTTTATGCTTTCATGCCATTTTCAAGAACAGTATTTCATGCTTAGATACAGAAAAGTTTGAGAGTCTAACTTGAAACACTTCACAGAATTTCTGATTTGTATGTAGCCATCTGAAATCAAGTGATAATTTTTGCCACGTCAGTTACGCTCTTATAAATGGCCGCAGTAAAATGTTTTTTTATACTTTTTACCACATCTCATCATACATACATACATTGGCCAGAGTTGGATTGCAAAACATCATTGTGGGATCAATAAATGTTTTTCTTATAAGTTTGGGTTAAGTTAAACGTGTGTGAATGCCACGTCAGTTACGTTGGAATTGCCCTATATATATATTTTTTTTAATATTATTTATAGGAGTTTGACAGCTGAACTTATGGCTTTATTAATTATTTATACATTATTGTTCTCAAAAGACTTTCCCTTTTTTAAAGAATTTTTCCACAGAAGTTGTATAGTTGACAAGTTTAAATTTGATTCCAGCATGTCATTGTCAATCAACATGATAAATTGATACTCCAGTAATGAACATTTTAAAGTAAGAAATGAAGATTGCAATTTGCACTATGCCTCTATGCTGTAAATTCTAAGAGGACTGGATTTGCTTTTGGGATTCCCAGTATGGGGCCCGGAAATCTTGAAGCCATAAACTTAAGTGGATGACGGGTGGCAGAATGTTTACACCAGTATTCCCAGGCTCACTTGTCGGATTGATCCGATTAGAATTTAGATAGGTGTTGCCCCAGCTTGCAGTGACCGGGATTGGAATGTTTACATTTTGCCTTGCCCTGTGACCAGTCCACTGTGATTAGTACCATTACTCATTAGGCTTTGACTTTTCCAAAGTTCTGTGTTCCTCTGTCAGGAGTGTCAGTGACTTGTTTAAAAGTGAATTAGGTAAGCTCTATGTCAGTGTGTGTGAGTGAGCATTCTGATTCAGGTAAGCTCTGGCTAGTCTGAGGGCATTGTCTCTCTCCCTGTCCCATATCATTGGCTGATACAGTAGAACCCCCCCTTTTTAAGACCTTCACAAATCTGACAGAATCAGGTCTTAAAAAGGAGGGAATCTTAAAATGGGGGTAATTTTACAGAGGTTATGAACAGAAAGTCCAAGAAAACACTTAACAGGGTCTTAAAAGGGAGGAAGTCTTAAATTTGGGGGTCTTAAAAGGGGGGTTCCACTGTACCCAGTTTTGTTTGGTGTGTGTTTGTCAAATATTGGCTATTTAAAACACTTCTTTAGCATTTGCAGAACTTAGTCACTTCTAGTCTTTCAGGTTTTCATACCCTAGTTGAGTAGTTCACACTAAGGTGAAATTACTGAAAACACCATGACACAACCTCACAAGGTTGAGGAGGTTTGTTTGCTGTAGTGTTGTTTCGACTGTATCTGCAGATGTTTGTGTCTGCTTGAGTGTTTCTGTGTGAAGTGTTTCTAGCAGCCTGACCGTACACTGTTTTTCAGAACCAAACAAAACGAAGTTGTAAAGTTCTGTAAGCTCCACACACAATCTGCTGAAATCTAGTGGATATATATGTCAGGTCTTACTCTTACCGACACAAACAATTGTTTCATTCACAGGTCAGCATCCATTCAGTATTCAAAACTGTCATAATTAATCGTGAATGGGATTGTAAGGCTGTGTTCAGATTAGACTGTCATTATTTACAACAACAGAATTCACTTGGCTGTGACTTATGTCAATGTCGGCAAACTAGTGATCGGGAAGTTGACCAAACTGGCTGTATCCTTTTGCCATTGTCCAACCGCTCTTTGATCTTTCCCCCTAGATCAGCGCTATCACTGGATCAGTGGTCGTTACTGTAATCACGGCGTTGGTTTGAAAGCGGTTCAGTTTACTTTTAATGCCCAGTTAATAGGTCGACAGCCTGTGAAGTATGGGAGATCTATGCCATTGAGTGGGGTTCCTTATTTGGGCAGCGTACACCAAGCGGGAGAAAGGGGAAGGGTGGCTTACTCAAAGCTTACCGTGGCTGTTTAGTAAATCCGGCGGGGGGGGGGGGGGGGTACCACCAAAGCTTGCTGTCTGTTAGTTAATCCGGCAGGGTGGTGGGGGGGGGGGGGACTACCCAAAGCTTAGGGGGGGGGGGGGGGGGGGGGCAGCCAAAGCTTGCTGTCGCTGTGAGTAAATGCGGCAGGGTGGTGGTGGGGGGACTACCCAAAGCTTTGGTGGGGGGGGGGGGGGGGGGGCAGCCAAAGCTTGCTGTCGCTGTGAGTAAATGCGGCAGGGTGGGGGAGGAAGTGGATAGGGGAGGGGGGTTCAGAGAGTGTGAAGAGAGGTGACGGTGAAACGGGCCGAGGGTTTCTTTGTGACTGGGTGCTGTGAGTGTTAGTCTGGGCTAAGCTGTTTATGGGGTGGGGTGGGGTGGATCGTCTTGTGTGACCTTACCTTCTTAAACTAAGCCGTGAAGCATGTCCTGTTCTTTTGATGTCTTTTGGGGTCACGATCTGTTACATTAAAAGACTGACCAACTGGATAGCTTTCTTTGCAGAACGGTTACACATAAAGGCTGACCAACTGGTATAGCTTTCTTAGCAGTAAAGGTTATTCATTCCCATAGAGTATCAGTAAGTAAGACTATTGATATTATTGAATTGTCTCTCAATGTGTTCAGTTGCAGTAAATTAACTTTCAGGGAACATGCGGCACACACAAGTTAACACTTACAGTAACTTACACACAGTATAACTTACAGTAACTTGCCCAGAACAGAGTTACTGAAGGAGTGACTGATGTAGTACTGGCAGCTGCTTCCTTCATCGACTGTGGGTTTTTTCTTCCCTGCTGTCTGACTTGAAGTATACATTATAGTTATACAGTATAAGTTTATGAACAGCTGAGATTGTATTCAGTTATTGACTTTATAGTTATAAATCTGTAGTACTTCCCTACTTATGGTTATACTTTATAGTGGCTGAGTTGATTGATAAAACTGATCAGAACTCAAACAGCCCTCCCGTCGTTAGTCTTGATTCTTCTTCTTCTTCTTCTTCTGCGTTCGATATTGTATGCCTTGATGAAAACTGATGTAAAAACTAAAATATTTTCCCTTGGTTTGTTCTTTTCCCCACAATTTTGTTCTCATAATATTGAACCTTGACCTTTTTTTCTTCTTTTTTTTTTATAACAATAACACCATTGAAATGTGACATCCACATAGATGGGTCTGTAAGCTGATTAGCCTTAAAAAAACACAAACTACGTCTTTATTCTGCATCTTCTTTTACTTCTATACAGTCACTCGCTGAGTCAGTAATAGAATTACGTGGGGTGTGGAAGATGTTTCTTTGCTTCCTTACTGAAAGGTTATAACACACGCACCAGCAATCCTTCTTCACTGTTTAATGATCTGTTTTTTTGTAAGCTTATCTTTGAAGCAGTGAAATAGCGGATGAATTGATTTCCTTGGTACACAGTGTGACTGGGAGAGGGACAAGGGCGGCATTGTACAGGTGGTGCAAATAGTCAAGTGAGTCTCTGAACAAGGTTAGCCAGGTCACGCACCACCATCGACTGAGACGGTGGAAGCAGGTGTAGAATTACCGGACTGCGGAACCACCCGTGAAAGACCACTAATTTAAGACACACTTTGTTTTAGATCTTGTTTTCTTATATTTACTGTTGTGGCCTCTGTAGAGTTACTGCCATTTTAAGACAGCCTTTTTATTTTAAGATGTGATTTTATTTTAATTTTGGAGGTCTAACAGTAAGTTGTAACAGTGGAACCCCCCTTTTAACTTTTTAAGGCCCCCAATTTAAGACTCTCTCCTTTTAAGACCTTGTTTTCTCAGTCTTTCTGTTCATAACCTCTGCAAAATTACCCCCATTTTAAGACTCCCTCCTTTTTAAGACCTTGTTTTCTCAGACTTTCTGTTCATAACCTCTGCAAAATTACCCCCATTTTAAGACTCCCTCCTTTTTGAGTCACTTGAGAAAAAGTGACTCTATGTAATCGGTCAGTGTTAGTCTGTCCGGCCGGCCGGCCGTAGACACCACCTTAACGTTGGACTTTTCTCGGAAACTATCAAAGCGATCGGGCTCATAATTTGTTTAGTCGTGACCTCCAATGACCTCTACACTTTAACGATGGTTTCGTTGACCTTTGACCTTTTTCAAGGTCACAGGTCAGCGTCAAAGGAAAAATTAGACATTTTATATCTTTGACAAAGTTCATCGGATGTGATTGAAACTTTGTAGGATTATTCTTTACATCAAAGTATTTACATCTGTAGCCTTTTACGAACGTTATCAGAAAAACAAGGGAGATAACTAGCCTTTTCTGTTCGGCAACACACAACTTAACGTTGGGCTTTTCTCGGAAACTATAAAAGTGACCGGGCTCAAATTTTATGTGAACGTGACTCATTGTGTTGTGAATAGCAATTTCTTCCTGTCCATCTGATGCCTCATATAATATTCAGAACTGCGAAAGTGACTCGATCGAGCGTTTGCTCTTCTTGTTAAGACCTTGTTTTCTTAGACTTTCTGTTCATAACCTCTGCAAAATTACCCCCATTTTAAGACTCCCTCCTTTTTAAGACCTTGTTTTCTCAGTCTTTCTGTTCATAACCTCTGCAAAATTACCCCCATTTTAAGACTACCTCCTTTTTAAGACTCGATTTTCTTGGGTCTTAAAAGGGGGTTCCACTGTATTAGTGGGGTTCCACTGTACCGACTACCCCTCCCTCTCCCACCTGCCCCCACCCCTACTCCCAGTCCCAAGCACTTGGCTGAATCGGTGAGTGTCTGGTGACCTGTGAGTTACACTTTCAGTACAGGGCGACAGAAGAACGTAGTGTGTGATCCTCGTGTGTGGGCGGCTAATGGCCAGTGACCTCATCATTACTCGCGGGTTCCAACTGTTTCGGCCGTTAGAGTTCGATTCCCCCTTAAAACAAATTCGGCACAACTTGTACACTATAAGTATAACTAGGCGTGGTCATTTATGTGGGAATTTGTGTGTGTGTATGTGTGTGGGGGGGGTTATCAGGGTGTTCCTGATTATTACTAGCAATCAATGGTGATACATGTAGTTGTGTACTTTGCAAGGGAATGCGTTGGGTCACATTTTTTAGGACTCATAGGAGTGAGTTGTTTAGTGGTATTTTTTATTGAAGACTTGACAAGAACTTGCCGCAGGTCGCATAGTTGTTCACTTGTTGTTGCTGATTTGGTGCTTCACATTATACCTTTGGTTATTATGAACACATACCTCTGTCAGTGTCACTGTCAGTTATTATGAACACATACCTCTGTCAGTGTCACTGTCAGTTATTATGAACACATACCTCTGTCAGTGTCACTGTCAGTTATTATGAACACATACCTCTGTCAGTGTCACTGTCAGTTATTATGAACACATACCTCTGTCAGTGTCACTGTCAGTTATTATGAACACATACCTCTGTCAGTGTCACTGCTCCCCTGCAATCAGATAGCTGTATTAGTGATAACCATGCATACATTTACTTTATGTGCCACACAAATCATTTCGGAAGATGATTTTTCAGGCAGAATGTTGTAAACAGTTGTGGATGCTGATGTCTGAAAGAGCGAGTCACACTGTTGATGGTTTCATAACTCTATTTTGATTACAATTAATTTATGATCTAGGTGTTGCACTTGGCATACACTTTTCATCAGAAGCCATCACAGTAAGCGTAAGGTGTGCTAATCCAACATTGCTTTGAGCTGAGCAGAAACAACCCCATGCCAGGTATAACATCTTGGGGCCAGGTGTTAACTTGTGTAACACCTGTTCCTTGTATTGTGACAACACAAAGGTGCTGACTGCACAGCGACCAATCACCTGGTTTTTGTTGGTTATGGAAATCTTCCAAAAGTTGGTGGCTTTTCTTTCACTTGTTCTAGGAACCAACCCAACCCCATTTGGCATTTCACTCCCTCCCTTCATCTCCTAACAACTGGTATTTTTTTTTTTAGAATGAAGAGCTGTGTTCACTTGTACGCTGTTCATAATTGATAGATCTGTGGAATTGTGAAGTTGTACATGTACTTTTCTAGGAAACACTGACAGCAATCAACAAGAAGAATGTGCAGTGAAATAATTTTAGGGCTTTTAACGGCAGGAGGCTTTCTGAGTGAGTACTAGTGAATTCAGTGTGACGCACTGACTATGCAAACAAAACATTTATTAATCAGAGGTGGGACTTTTCCGCGGATTTCCGCGGACACAACTCACGAATTCCGCTGGGGTAATTGATTTTTCCGCGTCCCATTTCATCACAGTATCTATAACTTGTTGACTGAATGCTATGGAGAAAAGTGAAGATGGAACAGAACACAGGAGGCTTGAGAGTTAAATCAATGTGCTGACTGAAAACTCCTGATAACTAATAGTCTAATAGTCATTTTGAGCTAATGCATTGGGGCGTCACTTGGATCATACTGTTGCCAGTATTGGATTATGGATACATAGTAAGTTCATTACTTTAGTATGCACCATTACAATGTTACCATTGTTGTGTGAAAGTGTTTTTTGTTTGGGTGGGTTTTTTTGGGGGGGGAGGGGGGTGAGGAGAATGTCTTTTTTACCTGATCCAAACGAGTTGAATTTTAGTCTCAGAATGCACCAGATTGCACAGTTTTTAATGGACCATTTATTGATTTAACAAAATGTCGGGGGAGCATGCCCCCAAATCCCCCTAGAAAAAAGGGATTTCCTCGTTTTTCATCACAAGAGAGTCCCACCCCTGATTATAATAGTAATACATGGGAATTTTTTTCATTGGATTGGCATTTTATTAAATTTGCAACACCGTTGAGTGTCCTACATTGTATTATCATTAGTTCACTATTTATATGTATGTATTCATGTACGGGAAGAATTTTGCTGATTTTACAAGTGTGATTGTTTAGTAATTAGTGCCTGTATTGGAGAATGTACTTCACATGTTCATTACTTTCAGCATTATTACTTTACATATTTATATTATCAGAAAGTTAGTACTAGCTCAAGAGTAAAGCCTTCAGTCTTTGCGGTTTTTGTTTAGCTGCCTCTGAAACTGAAAGAACATCAACCCGGAATTCAGTCTAAATGTCTTTTGTGTGTGTGTGTGTGTGTGTGTGTGTGTGTGTGTGTGTGTGTGTGTGTGGATTTCAATTTTCATTCAGATATTTCTTATAGTCTATGACCTCATGCATACATGCCTTGTTAAAGAAAACTAGTTTCGAAGAAGGAAAACTTAAAAATGTCACCTTTGACATGTATTTGAACTTGTGGATAAATTGTCTTGTGATGTCATTTTGCATACTTTCACAGTGACTCACAGAAAGCTCATTGCCTCTAGCTCCCATTTGTTCACATCGTCATGATTTTAATTGAACGAGGCAGGTGAGGGACACCTTGACATACAATGTTGACCTCTACATAAATACCTGAAACGGATTCTGATGATGGTTTGATTTGTAAAGGTGGTACCACGTCAGGAATTAATTAAAGCACCTGTCTCATTTCCGATGACAGGTGTGTTCACGGGTGTTGTTTCCTACCTGACCTCGCATGCTGGTTAGGTATTAACTAAGCCATCACGCTGACCAGCTCTGCTTTTGTGAAGTGCTTTGTGAATTCATTGTAGTTTGGATCAAGACAATATAGCTAAATGTACCTGGAGTTAGATAGTGAAAAAAATGTGTTTTAAATAAATAAAAAACAACAACATATTCTTCAAAAGTAATTCTATCATTATGATGGGATTTTATGAACCAGTGTTGCCTCATGGTCATAGGAAGAACATCTCCCACAAAAATTGTTGACTCAGTCAAAAGCAAAATGTACAAGTGTGAAAATGTTTGTCAACAAGAGGAAATGTTGCATAAATACAGAACTTTGCAATCAACAGATCTGATCTTCATTTTATGATTTTCTTCCCGGTACATGTAGTTTTAAATTCTAATCTGTAAACTACCGGAAAATCAAGTTAAGATAAGATATGATGAGATAACGGAAACACTTGACATTGTAAGTTATAACTTATGTGACACTTACAATTGAAATAACTGCAAAAAATGTTATACTGTGTATAGATGTGTGTGAGTCCTGTGTGCATTGTTTTATAATTGCTGGTCTTAAACAAGCTGTTTGAAGCTCTCTCTCTCTCTCTCTCTCTCTCTCTCTCTCTCTCTCTCTCTCTCTCTCTCTCTCTCTCTCTCTCTCTCTCTCTCTCGTTCTCGTTCTCGCTCTCTCTCTCTCTCACTCTCTCTCTCTCTCTCGTTCTCTCTCTCTCTCACTCTCTCTCTCTCTCGTTCTCTCTCTCTCTCTCTCTCTCTCTCTCTCTCTCTCTCTCTCTCTCTCTCTCTCTCTCTCTCGTTCCACCCATTGCACACCGGTACGACCGAACTAAGGTAACGTTAAATTACTGTTGTGCAGCGTGTAATAGTACGTTATCGTTCTCTCTCTCTCTCTCTCTCTCTCTCTCTCTCTCTCTCTCTCTCTCTCTCTCTCTCTCTCTCTCTCCCTCTCTCTCTCTCCCTCCCTCTCTCTGTCTCTCCCCCTCTCTCTCTGTCTCTCCCTCTCTCTCTCTCTTTCTTCCCCTCTCTCTCTCTCTCTCTCTCTCTCTCTCTCTCTCTCTCTCTCTCTCTCTCTCTCTCTCTCTCTCTCTCTCTTGACTCCTGCTCCTAGTTATTTGGAGGGTTTCATTGTTTTCTCCAATGGAGAGATTGTGCAGAGGAAACAAGTGTGACCCCTACTTGAGAACGAGTGCTGTTTTCCTGCCTGGAGTAGTACAGACCCCAGTTGTAAAGTTAGAGTTGTGCCAAGGTATTCCTTACTTATCAGCTCTCAGCCTCCTTCGGAGCTGATAACCCTTCAACACTGGCTGTTTTAGCTATGAAAAATGGGTCTGTTCTGTGGTTAGTTCAGTTCGGGTAAAAGTGCTTGGTGTTGGTTTGCGCTTGGTGTTGGTTTGCATAATTTTGAGAGAAATTCAAGTTTGACGCCCACACCACACGGCAAAGCCATAATTAGGGGCATGTTCCCGGGTTTTACCCGGACTTTAGATTCATGAGATACACAAGTGTATGCGTGTTTAGGTGGTATCAGCCATCGGCACTAATAGGTCAGAATGACCGAGGCCTTTGTTACGTGCCACTGTGGTGACACGGGGGTGGGACATGGATACCGTCTCTGGGTCTGCAAATAAAGTTGACCCGTCCCGTCCCGGATTGGAACCCGCGACCCTAGGATTAGAAGTCCAGTGCTCTACCACCTGAGCTACCCGGGCGCCCTTGCATAATTTTGCGCAGAAGTTTGTTTAAATGTAATACGCTGGCAAAAACAGCTATGAAAAATGGGTCTGTTCTGCGCTTAGTTCAGTTAGTATAGATCTATAAAAGGTATAAAACGCGCTTTGTGTTGGTTTGTGTAATTTTGGGCAGACGTTTGTTTAAATGTAATATATGCTGGCTAAAACAGCTATGAAAAATGGGTCTGTTCTGGGCTTAGTTCAGTTGGTATAAAAGGTGCTTGGTGTTGGTTTGCTTAAATTTGCACTGAAGTATGTTTAAATATGATACTTGCTTACAAGTTTTCTTCCTCCTGTTTTTCAGTTTGTTTCTTTGCCCTTGTACATTTCATTTTTATACTCACTGATTTTTCAAACACTCACAAAAAGTACATTGTGAAACTAACAATCGATCTTTTCCAAAATAGGTTGTATTCACTTTCATGTAGAACTGTGGTTAATGCCTTAATTTAGGTAGTTGGGAAAAGTAGAGTTTGTCAGAATGAAACTCTGGAGAAAAAACGATTTATGATAATGATTTGAACAAGTCAATGTGCTACTGCAGATGCCCTTATGAGTCTGATTTTTATACATTGATGCTCAGACACTGACAGTAGTTAAATTATGAAAGGGTAGACTTTTTATTTTGTATTCTTGCACCTTTGTGTGTGTCCTGAAGGCTGTCTTTGGACATAATTTGACGGACAGATGCACCCCATCCATGTCTTTCAATTTATAACTAAATTATTATCCAAATTAGTTTACATACCAAAAGACCACTGATGACAGTTTCAGAACACAAACAAAACTGAACTCGCCTTGATCAATTGATAACAAAAACTATCTGAGTCTTTGAAAGGACGGAGGCCTAGATTTTGACCAGAGAAGGAACAGTTTACAGAAATAGAAGAACAAGAATAGCACTGGTGCAGACAGTCTGACTGTCTCTGAAGTTCAGAGCCTCCACTCACACACACATGTTAACCACAGAAACACACACAAAGTTGTCTTTGTGTACAACTTCTTTGTATTCTATTACTACTCGGAGTATACAGAAGACACTGGCTAAAAAACAAATCCCAGTCAAAAGTCAGACAGGGGTCAGAACAATGGGTCAGATCTTTGTCAGATCTTACCTCAAACCTACGAGAAACAAACGCAAAGTGACAGCAAGGCGTTTCAAAGATTTTGTGTCAACAAATATTGTTGAAAACAGTGTTACGAACAATAGCCGCTGCTTTCAAACTATTCCTGGAAAAACAGACATTCACAGGAACTCTTATTTTCCCAGGACGATCGTAGACTGGAACCATCTACAGGACGATCCAGTTCTGGCAGGATCTGTGGAGATCTTTAAATCTCATCTCCACCCAGTCTAGGACTTATTTATGTGTGCTCCTCCCTTCCGTTGATCAAATGCCAGAAGTGGTTTTTCAAGTATTGTGACAGATACAGATACACTACAGATACAGAAAAAAGTATGCGTCAATGACCAAAGACTGTAAAGTGTAAGTTAGTACTGTAAGCTCAATCGACCCATACACACTAGAGATCTAAGTGCGAACAAACAAACACACATACAATCAGACAAACAAACACTAGGCCTTCAGGGAACAACGTGATTGCGGTGCTGAAGTAACCTTTTCTTTTCTTCTTCTTCTTTGTTCATGTTTTAGCACAAATGGATTTTTATGTGTATGACCGTTTTTAGGCCCCCCCCCCCCCCCCCAAAAATAGTCTGTTTACGGTATCCCGACCGACCCTATTTTTTTCGCGCGACCCTAGACTTTTTTTGGCATTTGGGAAGAGAAAAAAATCTTCATTCTTTGGCAAAATAACTTTAAAATATGGTTGGGGGGGGGGGAATCCCGACCTACCGACCCTATTTTTTTTTGCCTATGTTACCGTAAACAGACTATTTTTTTTGGTTGGCCTTACCCTGCCATTCAGGCAGTCATACGCCGACTCCGGGGTCTTTGCTTTTCATTTACAGTTCTGGAGAAACAGATTTCCAAGGCGGTTGTTTGTTCTTTTCACATGTTGGCTGCAGGTGGAAGTGTACCTCAAAGAGTAAAGGTCCTAGTCAGGTCGTGGCCTGCTTCTCTCCTTGCTTTCTAGTCCCCTGCAAACCTTTCATTCACCTTCTGCTGTGACATTTGGTTGTCAGTGTCAATGTCAGCTCAAATCTTACAGTCAAAACCAGGGGGTGGTGTTTCATGCCAGGTGAAGCTCTGTGTGGTGTGTTGTCTGTTTAGTTTGTTGAGTCTTTAATTCATGGATCGACATGTGTATGTGTGTTCTGACTCACTCAGCAGAAAAATAGTGTGTCACTAGTTGGTGGAACGTAAAAATGTAATCATAGCCATAGGGGTCATGCTGACTTTTTAGTGATTTGCATCAGTCACGCAAATCAAGACCTATTTTTTTCAGCTATATATATATGGCTAAAATGGGAAAAACACACAGAGTACATGCAATATTCACACACACAAAATTTGGCAATGAGCTTGGTCCAGGTTATCATTCAAGATTAGAAAAGCAAATTATCTGTCTCAGACAGTGGGAGGAACTTTTAGGTCTTCCATGAGGTTTTTGGTTGTACAAGTAACTGTCCAGAGCGCTAGCTTTAAAAACAAAAGTCAACACCTATAAATACACTTGTATGAATTACACATTTGGGGGATGAAATCATAACCACTGTGCCACTTCCAAACATCTGAGAGTAAGATGAGGCAAACACTACAGAATCTGATGTATCACCACCAGCAGAAAAAAAGATAAGTTCCAAATCTGCTTCTCCCGGATTCCCTTGCGGTGAGCTGCCACCCTCATTCCTGTATCAGTCACATCCTATCTTTGCTCTGCTGTGGTTGCGGTAGCTGTATTATTAGCTCACCCTAAAGGGGACCCTCACTAGAGTGCAAAGTCAGTGCAAGTCTCGTAGAATTGACTAGAAATAGTCCTGCAAAATGTGACCGTTTTGTCAGAAACCAAGAAAGTTGGCACAGCATTTTGTTACCAGTAGCATTTTGTGGTGTGATGGATTAACACTGTGTGTTACGTGCCTTATGTTTTTTTACAAGATGAAATGGAACGTGTGTCATTTGAGAGAGGGGAAAAAAGTGCCGTTTTTCTTCTTCTTCTTTTCAGTGAATGATTAGTATCAAAATTACCCAGACTTCTGAGGAGGGAAACAAACTCAGCTGTGATTATGTTTGGTCTGATTCTTCAAAATAAGTCTCCATTTTTATGTTGTGTTCACCAAACTCATGGGAAATAATTCATCAGATATGAGATATATAGATCTACAGCTCTTGTTCATATTGAAGAATTCTCAACATAGGTGTGAACATTTCAAAGAAACTTTCATACGATTCCGAGCTTCACTAAAATACACTATGTATTTTGAAGTCTTACACTAAATACCTTGGAAAAAAACCCTAACCACCTGTTTTTACAGATCATTTCTTTGGGTAATGAATCTGTTTTGCAGATGTGGGTTTTTGTGTGGTTTTTTTTTTTACCTCAAGAGATACTGTGTCTAGAATCATCGCAAGTGTTGTCTTTTTTAATTTCTGTGGATGGGTGAGAAATGAGGAGTACGTTGCAGGAACCTGGAGTTATTTTGGGTGTATTTCTGGGATTTAGTTAATGGTGCGTGCTGCGCAAGCTAGCCAAAACTTGTAAGTGCAAAGAGTTGAATTTAACAGTTTGCATACTTGTTATTGTATGCACATCATGATGTTGATACTGTATTGACAAGAGACCAAGAATATCAGGAAAAAAATATAGTACGTCAGATAAGATTGATAAAACTGAGATCATTGCGTACAACGAAAAAGACAACAGAAGCAGATTGGAAATGATAATAGTATTTTCCTTTCTGCTGCTGTAATGAATTTGTGGCAGGTTTGTACAATGTGAGGAAGGGGTTATGAAAATAAGTCGCTCTTATTCATGCACAGGGATGTTTACTTTTGCAGTGATGACGCTAGTATTTTTTCAAACCGGTACGCAAACTTTAATGATGCAAACAGTCCTGAAAAAAACGGTAGGCTGGCCGTTGGAACCAGTAAGAGTCCAACTCAGACTACTGGTTTTGTTGTTTTACCAGCAAAAAAACCCCGGTAGTTCAAAAATCAACCGTTAGGTCATACCGGCAGCCATTTTTGTTCCGGTATTTTCACATTTCAACTGGTAAAATACTGATAATTACCGGTTAATGCCAATACTGTTTTGACACTGAACTCAAATTGATAATCACAATCACATTTATGATGTACAGCGGAACGCCCATTTTAAGAACCACAAAAATCTGAGAAATAAGGTCTTAAAAAGGAGGGAGTCTTAAAGTAGAGATGAATTTACACAGGTTATGAATGAACAATCTGAAAAAGTAAGGTCTTAATACAGAGGAGAAGTCTTAAATTTGGGGTCTTAAAAGGGGGGCGGGTTCCACTTTACTGGTGGTGTACTGATGTTGGATCCATGCACTGAGCAACTCTCACAAGAAAATCTCTGGCATTGCTGTCTTAGGGTATAGATCCACTTGTTTTTCTCCAGCAGAACCATTTCAGCTGTATTGAGTTTGCTAGTGAAACAAGCCGACAAGTTAGTGTGACCTTTGGGTGTTTACTGCAAGACCCGACCCAGCTTCTGTCTTCTTCAGGGATTTATAGGGAGTAGATCTATGTGCGTACACAACAGTTACCTATCTGTGAGTCTGGAGCCACGTTCTGTGGCGTAACATGGATTTCCAATAAAACCTCTGCCTGTGGGCTTAAGAAGGCAGTGTCACTCTCTCAGAGTATAATTCTGTCATGGAAATGGTTTAGTGGCCAAAGTCTGCGGAGACTCAGATGGTGTCATGCTACTAAATACTAATAGGTCATTGACTTCTGTAATCTGCAAACCTCCTATACCTGTTTTTGGGGAGTTTCATGGGTGTTTATTTGTTCAAGCATTTAGGAAAGGCAACGGCAGTACAAGATAATATACAAATATTCATCAGTGTCAGACTTTGATATGATGATCCTTGGGAGGGGACAGACATGTTCTAAAGCTGAGTTCATCGTTTTGAATAAAAATAAAACATGCCCAAAGTTCATGCATGGGCATTGCTCTCAGTCTCATCACTTGAAAGAATGAATGAAGTCAACTATCCAACAACTGTCGTATATATAATAACTATGCATAATTTATAATTTACTTTTCAGCTACAACTTTATAAATGAAATAACAAAACAAAATTGCCTTGAACAGTATGCTGTAGGGATTGGATTGGATTTTGTTATGGAAACCAAAAAGAAAAGCCAGTGAAGTTTAGGTTAGTATTACTATTACTAATTAGTAATACTAATAGTAGCCTAATCATTATTTTAGCAGAAAGCAACATTTCACATAATACGATTTTTATTCTGCAAAACCTATGACTTAAATTAAGTTAGTTAGGACGAAAACAAAGATTACAGCCTGAATCTCACTTTTAGCAACTACCCTCAGCTGCATTTTATTTCCACAGGATGAAAAGTCTCACTTTTTTTTTAAACCACACTATGCATACTACTACTTACTAGACTACTACTGCTCCAAGTGCAAGTTTATTTTGGTACACAAGTCAAGTGATTCACGAATCAGTCATAGGTGTTCAGGCAATGAAATATTGTCATTATCGCAGTGGCAGCTGTTATTTTGGAGTGTTGATTCTGTTTTTGGTTGTGTTTCATCAGCACATTTCTCATGCTCAGTTGTTTTCTTTTTTTTTCACTGCATACATTCATGCAAGTTCACTCAACAAGGGCTCTCTGCCAAGTTTTACTGTTTGCAACGTGTGGTTACTCAACAACTTCAGCTTCCTCGAATGAATTGTAACACTTTGTTGTTATTCTGTTGTTTTTAACACTTATGTGAAGAGCAGTGAGAGTACACAGTAGGAGCATGCTAAAAATAAAATTATAATTTCCTGATCTCATCCCCTCTCTTTAAAACAAGGAAGTGGATTCAGTGGGAGTGGTGACGTTCATCACGTGCACTCTCAGATCAGGGATGCACTGTCAGTGTTATCACTTGGAGTGGTAATGTGGAGAGAAGCAACTTGATGCTTCGCGATTCTTGCTGTGGTTATACAGTTTATAAGTTGAGGGAGATTGGAGATTCATTTTGTGGGGACACTGACTCAAAAAAGTGTTTTTTTCTGACTCTTTTTTCCCCATGGTTTCTTTCTTCTTTTTTTAATTTTGTTGTTGTTGGTCTTTGGCCTTCATGTGTTTTAATGTCAAATGAACTTGGTTCGACTGTATAATATAGGGCTCAGGGTGATATACAAATTGCATTTTAAAAAGTCATCATGTGTCTCCTTGTGCGTTTCCTTGGCAAAACTGACCACTTTGACTAGTCTTGGAGTTGGAACACAAGTTTCAGTAGTGTACGGATGTGGTCGATGGCAGGGGTCATCCTCCCTCTGAGTGGTAGTGGTGGTCGTGATTAGCAGGGGCCACAGGACACTCGAGCAGGCAAGGCAAGGACTCGGACTGGAAGGTGGCAGGGTCTGAGCATCAGCACAGCATCAATCATGTGTGCACGTCCTAGATACTGGGAAATACTATGGGTTGTCAACTTTGAATGACTGTCACAATATCTCTGAGCAATGGATGACAAAGGGGATGTTTTGATGTCAAAGGGGATGGATTTGACTTACTGTAACAACCAAGTTTGGGTTTCCAAACATTGCTGTGGGTTTTAAACGATTTAATTTTTAGCCAAAATGCCCCCAAAACAGCACCTAAAACTGGGACAAAAATACACCAGTCTGTGTTGCAGCTGTACATAATGGAGAATAAAGCTCTGTGAATTTTATTGTGATGTTTATGGGTCAGCTGAAGGATTATTCTCGACATACACACTCAAGAATTACATCTATTTTTCTTCTTCTGGGAGTTTGATCGGCAAAGAAAACACGTAATCGTGGGTTACCGTCGTTTCCGGTTTCAACTTCATCAAAAAATGCGATCTGCTGAACAAAGGAAACCTCAAAGTTATTCAAAGTCATTATTTATTTATTTCAACAACATTTAGGTTTTCAAAACACAGCACTACGGTAGGAAACAAATTTATTTCAGCTTATAATCGCGCTTGAATGTACCCCACCCTTGTTTCGTTTCCATCTGTAACCCACGAAAGCATGGCCACAGCAGACGACAAATCCCGCATTGCCTATCACACACGCGTTGTGAGATCGCGGGAACACCGTCGAAAGTTCCATTCATGACGTTTGACCCGGTCATGTGAATAGACAATGAGAATTTATCCACCCAATCGTATTCGTTTCCGGTTTTTGAGACGTAACTCACGACAGACCACGCTGTATCTTCACTGTTTGAGACCTGTAAAATCTTTTTTGACAATTGTAGCATATATTCATCGACGAATTTTGCGATATTTTGCTGATTAAAGCTTGATCTGGTGCAAAGTTTGAGCAGCACATGTGTTCTCATGATCGGCGCCATTATGAAATTTTCGATTCTTCTGCAACGCACGATCGACAATCGATTAATTCTCTCATTTAGGATTGTCGCTTATGGAAACTTGAAAATTTCAAACTTTCATGTATGCATAGTTATTTATCTATGTAGTCCACATGCAATAATCAAGTTTTAGTTCTTTTCTTTGGAAATAAAAGACATTACGAACTATGGTTTCCATGAAACTCACGACAGTATTATCTCTATACACATAAACCCAGTGAGCACAGATCGAAAACTTTTTGCTCACTTAAATCTTTCTATCATGTATTAAAACCCAAAAGGGTGCCCAAAACGCTAGTTGCTACATTTGACCTACAAAAAAAACTTTTGCGCCTGGACATTGCGTGGGTTACGGTTTCCACTTTCTACTTCGATCTAGTTAACTTATGGAAACTTGTAATTTCAAACTTTCATGTTTGCATATTTATTTATCAATGTTGTCCACATGCAAATTGCAATAATCAAGTTTTAGTTCTTTTCTTTGGAAATAAAAGACATTACAAACTATGGTTTCCATGTAACTCACGACAGTATTATCTCTATACACATAAACCCAGTGAGCACAGATCGAAAACTTTTTGCTCACTTAAATCTTTCTATCATGTATTAAAACCCAAAAGGGTACCCAAAAGGCTAGTTGCTACATTTGACCTACAAGAAAAACTTTTGCACCTGGAAATTGCGTGGGTTACGGTTTCCACTTTCTACTTCGATCTAGTTAACTTATGGAAACTTGTAATTTCAAACTTTCATGTTTGCATATTTATTTATCAATGTTGTCCACATGCCACATGCAATAACTGAGCTAAAGTTCTTTCCTGTGGGATATTGAAGCCTAAAGTGGAAACCATGTAACCCACGACATAGAGCGTACTGCATGTGTCTAATTGTCATTTCTAAAGAAACCCCGATATGAAAGGTCCTCTCTTTGACAGAAAAAGATACAGGCATGTCTTTTGCACTTAAAAAAGAGTATTTCACTCAATTCAGTCCTACTTTTTTTCCTGGTGTCCATGTCCCATAGTTGTGACCCAGTATCTAGGATGTGCACATGTATTATCACCCTGGAAGCTTCACACCTTGCAGTCTGTAGTGTCCTGATTGCCTGCCTGACGTCCTGGGGACTGTGAGGGTGAAGTGATTTTACACTTGACTTGGAGCACTACAGTGGAACCCCCCTTTTAAGACCTCCAACAATCTGAGAAATTCAGGTCTGAAAGATAATGAGAGTCTTAAAATTGGGGTCAATTTACATAGGTTATGAAAAGAGAATCTGAAAAAGCAAGGTCTTAAAGGGGGGGAGGTCTTAAAAGGGGGTTCCACTGTATTTTTCTTGGAGAGGTAATGGCTGTCGAGCATAAAGTTCATTTCAAGTTAAACTTCACAGTCTTTTTACTGAAAATTCAGTGCCAAAGCCATTTGCAGCAAGCTTCGTGGAGTAGATTTCGCCCAATTAATATCACTATCAAAGTATCAGGCTATACAACACACTGAAGTGACTCAGCTTGACTTAAAAACTTGCACACATATTTTGAAATACTTGAATTGAGAACGTAGGGTATGTTGAGTGAAATATGAAGAAGTACGTGTAACTGTAAGGTGAGCGTGGGAAATGTGCTGTAAAATTAGAGAAAATGGTGATTGAAAGTTCTAAGCATTTTGATATGGTATGAACTCCAGAAATCTTATCTATCATCTAAATGTGGTCTCTTTATTTCTTTGCGGTACTCAGGAAAGGCATATTAGTTTAAAAAGAAGGGGCATTACTATCCCTCAATCACCTGAAAACCGAAGAACCAAAAAATTCAAGCATTACAGAATGATAATTTCTCTTGTTTTGCCTGATCTTCCAATTGTTGTGGCCAAAAGGAGCGCTTCCGCTGGTGGAAAATATCTGTTACTTGAGGTACAGGTGAAGCTTGTTTAGCCTTGAGCTCTTCTGAAGATTTGATGGATTATTATTGCTAATTTACTGTGGAAGACAGTTCTGATAGGAACAACAACACATTGACCAATACGGGAGTGAAGGAATGTGTTGTGTGAACTTGCACCCAAATACTAGTGCAGAAAACAGTAGGTGAACAAGGATATTATTATTAATGTGATGGGATTAGATTGGTACCCCACATCAGAATTGCCTTGCCCTTGGAGTAGCACTAGCAGCACCCAGATACTTAGTGCAAAAAACAGTAAGTAAACAAGGAAAGCAGGGGCGGAACATCCCCCCCCCCTCCTAGCCTAAAAAAATTGTTTAAAAAGAGAGAAAAATAAAAATTTGAAAATAAAGAAAAACATAGCTCAGATTGCTCCATTTTCCTTGATTTTTCTCAAAATGCCCCCGGACCCCCCTAGGAGCCAGCCTTTGTCTTCTAAGTGGCGATTTGAGAAAGTAGTTGGGTAATTTGTTGGCTCTGAGGTTATACCAGATCGGTCAAGTTTTTTTTTTTATTATTCAAATTTGTCTTCTTAAATTTACTTTTTGGAATGGGTATTACTATTAGGGGAAGTTTTTTGGCTCAGATTGCACCCGTTTGCTCCATTTTCCTTGTTTTTCTCAAAAAATGTCGGACCCCCCTCGGAGACGTGTTCGAATGCTTCACACCCTCAAACGTTTCGCGTCTTCGAATTGTCCCTCAAATTTGTATTGGAAACACCCCCCCCCCCCCCCCCCCCCCCGAAAAATGATGTGATCCGCCCCTGGAAAGTAATAGTATTGGTGTGATTAGACTGGTAACCCACTATCAGAACTCGTACAGGGAAGACAGTTCTGACGTGAACAACTTGCACTGACCCACAAGAGTGAATACATGACTGTGTTGTAAACTTGATTGGAGTATGCAGCTTCCTGGTAACAAGTGATAGTGAAGAAGATGGTGTTCGAACATTTTCAGGGAAGACACTGTTTTGAAGTGTACAACTTGCACTAACCCAGTACAAGAGATGTGAATTCATGAATGTGATGAACTTTAGTGGAGTACCGAGTATCATCTTCCTGGTGACTAGTGAAGCAGCTGGTGGTAGAACATTTATACCAGGGACTCTAGGTTTATGTTCAACATATCATCAAGTGTTTGCTGGCGATCCAGTAAGTGTTGCTGTGGCCAGTAGGACCCTCAGAGGTTGGTCTCTGGTTCACCATGTTTGAGTGTTTGCTGAGCGAAGGGGAGCAGGAGAAGTGGGAGGTAAACAGGGGTCGATAACTGCTGTCTACTGGTGTGTTCCCTCCCCTTGTTCTTCCGTCCCCCTGTCTTGTGTTCTTCCCCAGTGTTTTGTCAGTTTGACTTGTTTCGCGTGGCATGCTTTCAATGTTCATAATTTGTGATGACTTTGAGGGGAAAATGTGCTGCTCTTGCTAAAACTGGGGCTGATTGTCCAAAATGGACCATGGCATGGTAACTTTGATACTGCTTACATTGTAGCTGTCTTCAACACTTTGCCCCCCACATAGAATCATGCTGTTTCTCATGAGATTTTCACTCAACGATTTAATGAAGTAGGAAGCTCATTCTCATCTGCTCAAGCAGTGCTGCGTTGTCAGTGCCAAAAGCGCCAAACATTTCTGGCGTTAACTTACAGAATCTTCATGTGGATTATCTAGCGGGTGATACTAGGGGAGCCCATTTGGTTGACTGTGCATGAATCTCAGCTTAAAGGCACAGTAACTTAGTAAGCCTCCCGTAAACCATCACAGATACTGTCAGGCTTTTACACACAGTACAAACACCCTTTCATTTAAACACTCACCGCTTGAGAACATCCCAGGTGCCCTCCGTAAAGAGCGAGCAATTTTCAAAGAATTTATTTTTGCGTGGTTTATTTTACCCCTGAGCCATCGTGAACCCATGTGATCCAGTTTCCCTTTTTCACAATGCAGTCGTCTGAGTTAGTAATTTGAATGCGACTCGCTGTGAGCTTATCAGCAATAGCACATTATTATGTACCTCTAACTAAGCACGAAACAAACGGCTGTGGTTCACAAGAACTCTCACGATGACTTTTGACTAGACTGTTCAGAGGAACTGGCAATAGGCATAAACCATCGTCTGCAACGAGAACCACGACCTTTGCGTGACCCTGCTTCCGGGCGTTTCTTTTTTCAAACTTTCAAAACTTCGAATTGTACTGATCTTGTCTTGATCATGAAAAAAGAATTTTTTTATGATTTAAGAATGTTTGTTATTTAGATTTTAAAAGTTAGGTCTAGCGCCAAAACGCACCACGGTCTGATTGTCTCTGACACAATCCACAAAATTAATTCTTTGAAAATTGCTCGCTCTTTACGTAGGGCACGATGTTCCCGTTTGGTGAGCGTTCAAATGGAAGGGTGTTTGTACTGTGTGTGATGGTTTACGGGAGGCGCACTGTGCCTTTAAGTTTAAAAAAGTTGGGAGCTGTCGGTTTTGGTAAATTTAGTTTTTATTTTGTACTGGTCAGGCTTGTGTTACAAAAAGTTATTCAGTTTCACATGTACTCATAAAGTACAAGGACGCAAAAATTAATATACATGAACCAAACTAAGACTGGACGTGCCTATATCAGTATATGAGGTTACACACACACACACACACACACACACACACACACACACACACACACACACACCACACACACACACACACACACACACACACACACATGTACGCTCGCACACATGCACACACACACACACACACACACACTGTTAAATGCACTGACAGTGACACACAGGATCAGTTGATACAATCACAATACACCATTCTGAAGGGGAAAGTCCTATATATATTCACAAGGATGGATGACAAATGAGATCTGGTTGGTGTTACATAGTAACCATACAATAATACATTTGCTGATGTGAATTGGCCCACAGTGAGATCTGGTTGGTGTTACATAGTAACCATACAATAATACATTTGCTGATGTGCATTGGCCCACAGTCCTTATGACAATTAAAGAGTGAGGAGTTGTGTGCACAAGTTGATGACATAAGAGATGAGAGATGTATTACTAGTGCTGATGATGTGGTGTTGATAGTGAGTGAGTGACAATCACAGTCACACTGCAGTGTTAGCTTGCTTGACATAGTACATTACTGGACAGGCCCAAGAGGCTAGAGCAAAATAATCAGTTCTCACTGTCAGTACAGTGGAACCCCCCTTTTAAGACCCCCAGTTTAAGACATCACCCCTTTTAAGACCTTGCTAATTCAGATTTTCAGTTCATAAGCTTTGTAAATTTATGTATCCCCGTTTTAAGACTCCGTCCTTTTCAAGACCTGATTTTCTCAGATTTTTGGAGGTCTTAACAGGGGGGTTCCACTGTAGCAGCATTATAGATGACACTGTTCAGGTGGCAATGATAGGAGTAGCTTGGACAACTGTGAATCTGCCCTTCAGCTGCAGGTGTTCTGAAGCTTTCACAAGCTTACAGTATGCAATATGCCAATTGTACATTGACAAGTTTGTTGTTGTTCATTTTTGTGTGTACGGTACATATATATATATTACATATATATATATACATGTATATATATATATATTATATATTTCAAAGCCCCTTGTGAGACCTCCACAAATCTGAGAAAATCAGGTCTTATAAAGGACGGAGTCTTAGAATAAGGGGTCATTTACACTAGAGGTTATGAACAGAAAGTCTGAGAAAACAAGGTCTTAAAAAGGAGGGAGTCTTAAATTGGGGGGTCTGGCGGGGATGTAGCTCAGTCGGTAGCGCGCTGGATTTGTATCCAGTTGGCCGCTGTCAGCGTGAGTTCGTCCCCACGTTCGGCAAGAGATGTCCGAACCCCCCCCCCCCCCCCCCCCCCCGTGTGTACACGCAAGCACAAGACCAAGTGCGCACGAAAAAGATCCTGTAATCCATGTCAGAGTTCGGTGGGTTATAGAAACACGAAAATACCCAGCATGCTTCCTCTGAAAGCGGCGTGTGGCTGTCTAAATGGCGGGGTAAAAACGGTCATACACGTAAAATTCCACTCGTGTAAAACACGAGTGTACGTGGGAGTTTCAGCCCACGAACACAGAAGAACAAGAAGAAATTGGGGGGTCTTAAAAGGGGGGTTCCACTGTAGAATCCACAGCATTGCTCACTGAGTTCAATACAAGCAGAGATTTGAGAGTTGATCAAACTCCTGTCTGATTATCTTTCCTCCTCCACTGTCCCTACCCCACCATTTGGATCAACACTGGAGATGAAGTGGGCCACTTTAGAGTTTCTGTAAACCTGTAATTTAACACCTCCCCCCATTTTCTCAACAATGCTAGCCCTGCTGAGAGTGAAATCAGGGCTGTCAGTCTCCCAGAGGCCTGCTCTCCATCAAAGTCTGACAGCTCTTCCCTGAACACATTGTCTCTCAGTCTCACCCCAGGCTACTGGTGGCATTGGCTTTGTATTGTATCTGGATTTCTGTTAGTGTTAACTACAGTTAAAGAACCCCCCTTTTCACAACTTCAGACTGCCACAAATCTCAGAATATCAGGTCTGAAAACGGGGCCAGTCTTGAAAATAGAGGTACATGTAACATGTACATTTTCAGATTTTTTAAACATAGAATAAGACGAATAATAACATTATTTTGATAGCAACAATGTGTGTTAGTAAGTATACCGTAAGCCCTGGCATTAAATAAAATGTAAATTGTAATGTTGTATTCGTAATAGGTATTGAAACATTTTAAGAATTTAACCAAAAAAAGTGTCGATGAAGGGGGTTGGGTTGTGGTAGAGGTTGCCCGCTAAACTTTTCTTGTTTTGGGGGGGGGGGGGGGGGTGGATGGGGGTTGAAGGGGGGTTCCCCTGCATTGTACCTTAGTCAACCCACTGTTTATGTAAGTTTACACCCCCCCACCCCCTTGAGTCAGACATCAAACTACCATCTTGCAGCCAGACAGTTTCAAGCCTGTTTCCTGGTTTACAGGATTATTTCAGCTTGTGGTGCTCAGGTCAAAAACCAGTGTCAGCTGGTAAAGTGCAGGTGGCTCTTTCAAATAAATTAAAAAAAGAATTAAAAGCCCATGCAGGGGGTCATTTACACTGCTGTAGATATTAATCCAAGGATATCGAAAGGTGGCCTTGTGCTAAATACAAATGTGTAGCACCATGAAATTACAGATCAAAACTTTTATCTGATAAAGTAAGTGTTTGCATTCATGTTAAATGCAGGAAGGAGAAATCATTGTAAAAGCCAGAATGATACCTGTGTCAATTTACGAAATGAATTCAGACAAAAATTCCCAATGAGCACACGTTAAAGGCAGGCTGAACCACTGTCATCCCCTCGTTAGGGTCTGTTTTGTTTAGAATAGTATCAACGATAAGCTGGTGAATGAAAACCATTAACTTGATTAAGTACAGTACGCATACCAGCTTTCAAAGAGACGGTTTGTCTAAACAGACGTGCCACTTTTGATAAAAAAAAATAACACCTCCTTTCTCCCTCTCTCCCAGTCTTCCCAGCGTGACACACACACACACAGTGACACACATACACGCGCACACACACACACACACACATACACACACACACACACACACACACAAACACCACACACACACACACACACACACCAAGCAACCACAAAAGAGCGTGCAGAACTAAACAGTCGTGCCACTTTTGATGAGAAAAAAACTAACACCTCCTTTCTCCCTCTCTCCCAGTCTTCCCAGCGTGACACACACACACACACACAATAACACAATAGCACACAATACCACACATACAGTGACACACACACACACACACATACACCAAGCAACCACATAAGAGCGTGCAAAACTAAACAGTCGTGCCACTTTCGATAATGAAAAAAACTCCTTTCTCCCTCTCTCCCAGTCTCCCCAGCGTGAAAAAGAAACATTATAAGAGCTGCAGTGCAGACCTCAGTTTGTGTCATTGCGTGATTAAGTGCTGCAGGAATGGTGCAGCTTGTGCAAATAAGTAACAATTAAGATAGCTGAGAGCAACAAGCAAAGCAAGGCAGGTCCTCCCATAAAGCGGGTAGGCTAACGAGGATGGCTGTGCATCTTTGCAGCTAATAAGACACAGAAGAGCAGTAACCTTGGTGCGGGAACTCCGCTTTTTGCCTCCCAAAACACTTCTGGTGCCTTTCCAGGCGCCGTCGTAAAGTCTAAAAGCAGAGGCTTGGAGAGGCTGTAAATGTCGTCAGAGAGCATGCTTGTGTTTCTTCCTGCTGCTAACTCCCTAACCCTTGCGACTATTGTGGCAGTGAGTCTGGTTGGGCAACGTTCTGCTATTTCTTATGTGGTAACAATGAATCCCTCTCCACCAGTCTTCTCTTCCCTTTCTTTGGAATAAAATGTCAGGATTTATGGCTAAGATGGTCCCGCAGTGGGGCACTGCGGTTATGAAATTAAAGGCCCCTCCTGTTTTTGGAACCGCAGGAGCTTTCTAGTTTGCTGTTAGGTAGATTTTTGGTTCCTCTTTCCTGTCATGCTCTCTTTTTCTTCATGAATTCTTTTCTTTTTTCTGCCTTCTTGCTCATTCACCTATATTTTTTCCAAAAATCTCTTCTCTTGCCGCTTGTCTCGCGATTCATGTATAGTTTAATCTGTTAGTGTTCTGATGTAAGTCCAGCAGTAGATAGGTTAAGCCTATTTTAACATACTGGAAACTGGTAATCTTCCAGTAGGTATTAATTTAGTTTTACTAAAGCCTGCTGGGACACAAGTAATGGGTTAGTGCATTTGTAAACAGGAATCGCTTGACAAGTGGCCCCCTTCATCCCCCCCTTCCTCGTCCTGATATGGCTCTGCGTAGTCGGCTGGACGTTAAACAACAAATAAACAAACAAAATGGCTAAGATGGACTTGGCTGATCTGTTTGGTTCAGGTGAAAAAGTGTGTACAATAATTTACTGCAATGATTAAAGCTGAAAAAAGGGAGTTCTATTGTAGCAGTTGGCATAATGCATGTGGTACACCTCATGGTCAGTGCACTGTTTACAGTGAAACCCCCCCTTTTAAGACCTAGAACAATCTGAACAAATCAGGTCTTAAAAAGGAGGGAGTCTTAAAATGGGGGTACATTTACACAGGTTATGGACACAAAGTCTGAGAAAACAGGGTCTTAAAAAGGAGGGGTCTTAAATGGGGGGTTCCACTGTATTTACACTCTTTGGGAAACAGTAAGTGGTATGAGTTTCAGCATCATAAGGTTGAATGTCTTGATTTGTCCACGGACCAGTGAATGCCTTGGATCAGAACTCTCTGGTGATACAGTGGAACCTCCCTTTTAAGACCCCCCAATTTAAGACTTCATCCTTTTTAAGACCTTGTTTTCTTAGACTTTCTGTTCATAACCTCTGTAAAATTACCCCCATTTTAAGACTCCCTCCTTTTAAAGACCTTGTTTTCTCAGACTTTCTGTTCATAACCTCTGTAAAATTACCCCCATTTTAAGACTCCCTCCTTTTTAAGACCCGATTATCTCAGATTTTTTGAGGTCTTAAAAGGTGGATTGCACTGTATTAATTGGCAGCCTGGATGAATGTAAAGTGCTTTTGCAACACACCACCAATGCCAATTCCCTCCCATCTTGATGCTGGGCTAACTGAACCATTTGCCACTTAACCCACTTATGAAGGCGGCTGCCATAAGCCTGCATGCAGCACCTCTTTCCCAAGGTTGTATCATGTGAGGGGAGAGAAGAATCATGCATCTTTCCGGTGGTACACTGCAGTAGGTGGTTCTCCTTCACTTGAGAGATGGAGATGCACATTGCTTCCTGCCAGAAGGTTGTATCATGTGAGGGGAGAGAGAAGAGTAATACATTCTGCTGGAACATACACCCCCCCCACACACACACATTTTTTGTTTAATCTTTCAAGTAGAAAGGACCACCAACATTTGAATCAATCAATCAATACTCCTGGTACTAGTTAGTGATAGGCATGATCTTTCTGGTATGATATTGATATGATACTAGCATTTGCGCAGATCTTTCTAGAGAAAAGTCAGGCATGGGAATTGTCCTCCGAACGGAATAATTTTTTTTGTTCCGCCGAAAAAGCAAAAGTGTCCGCCGAAAAAAATAAAGGGGGGAGGCACACAAAAAAAGCACCGGTTACTTTTGCCTTTACGCAAAAGCCCGCGAAAACTTTCCGTACTTTGTTCACGCACTGCTACCGCCCGCCTCAGTTACTTGAACTTTTATGTTTGAAAGTAAACCAGATTGCACAGATTGTGTTACAAGTTACATTTTCCTGTTTGTCTCAACAGATCAATTTTTTTACAAATTTAAACCATATAATACATGTATATATTTTCTTTCTTCAAAAAAGCAAAAATTGGTACTAAAAACTCTGATTCTAAAAACAGAATTTAATGGCAAACTTGGAGCTCAGATGACACCAGATTGCACCATCTGGGTTCTTTGGAGACATTTTTTTCCAGGGGGGGGGGGGGGGGGGCATGCCCCCGGACCCCCCTCGTAAGGCTAGGCGGGAGACTTGAGGCTTCGCGTCTTCAGTTATAAATTTTCAGCCTTTTTTACAGTTTTCAATTCCCATGCCTGAAAAGTGAGTGTGTGTATGTGGGAGAGGGAGAGAAAGAGAGATGGATGCAGTTTGTACTGTTGACTTTATCTGACTTTTAACACTGTCAGTTTGTGCGAGAGAGAGGCCAGAGCCTGGTCAGTCTCTTAAACTGTGTGTGTGTGTGTGTGTGTGTGACACTTGTGTGGGTGCGCATGTTTCAATGTTTCATGTGTGCATCCATAGCATGTGTACATCCATAGCATGTGTACATCTTTGTGGTTGGAATTGCCACCAACCTGAGAGTACAGTTGAGTTCAAAGTGAACAGTGTGCTGTCAACACCAAGCTTTGAAGGATGATTGTGATGGATGGGAGTTCACTGGGACAGCAGAACACAGAGTGACACGAGGGCTTAACACTTCTACACAAATGCAGCTTGTGCACAATGATTCACACTTTCTGCAATGCATGCACTATCAATGTATCATTTTCCTGTGGTTGTGGTGACTGTTGGGAAGTTCTGGTTTGAGCTGCCTAGCTGCAGGCACATTAACACTTTGTACCCCACCTATGTTGACGAAGTTTTTTGTAGCCGAGACCAGCTGTGCTGCAGCAGGTCACTCAGAATTGTAGTAACTGTGTATCAACACGCTGGAATGCAGGCGTTAGATCGACATTACAGGAAGCAACTGAAACTTACACTGTAACAGTCTGAGCGGATATCCGTATCTGGTCAGATAGCGCCATATGAGTGGGTACGGATATATATATATATATCCATACCTGGGAGACAATGAGTTAACTGAAGCAGTTATGTCAAGGGGGACTGGAGCATTTAATATTTATTTTTAGCAGGTCTTCCTGTTAATCATGGAAAAAAGTATTGTTTTTGAGTCACTTGAGAAAAAGTGACTCTATGTAATCGGTCAGTGTTAGTCTGTCCGGCCGGCCGTCCGTAGACACCACCTTAACGTTGGACTTTTCTCGGAAACTATCAAAGCGATCGGGCTCATATTTTGTTTAGTCGTGACCTCCAATGACCTCTACACTTTAACGATGGTTTCGTTGACCTTTGACCTTTTTCAAGGTCACAGGTCAGCGTCAAAGGAAAAATTAGACATTTTATATCTTTGACAAAGTTCATCGGATGTGATTGAAACTTTGTAGGATTATTCTTTACATCAAAGTATTTACATCTGTAGCCTTTTACGAACGTTATCAGAAAAACAAGGGAGATAACTAGCCTTTTCTGTTCGGCAACACACAACTTAACGTTGGGCTTTTCTCGGAAACTATAAAAGTGACCGGGCTCAAATTTTATGTGAACGTGACTCCCAGTGACCTCTACACTTTGACGTCTGCTTTGGTGACCTTTGACCTTTTTCAAGGTCACAGGTATGTCTTGAATTCTTCAGGTATGCATTGTGTTGTGAATAGCAATTTCTTCCTGTCCATCTGATGCCTCATATAATATTCAGAACTGCGAAAGTGACTCGATCGAGCGTTTGCTCTTCTTGTTAACCTTTTGTTTTGAACAAATTTTTTATTAACAAAAGGTATATGAATAGGAGAGTGCTCTCTCTCTCTCTCTCTCTCTCTCTCTCTCTCTCTCTCTCTCTCTCTCTCTCTCTCTCTCTCTCTCTCTCTCTCTCTCTCTCTCTCTCTCTCTCTCTCTCTCAAGGACAGATTGTAAGAAAAGTTGTAGCCTTAAATCTTAATCCTTGTTTTTGTTAAATAAAGTTCAATTCAATTCTCTCTCTCTCTCTCTCTCTCTCTCTCTCTCTCTCTCTCTCTCTCTCTCTCTCTCTCTCTCTCTCTCTCTCTCTCTCTTCTCTCTCTCTCTCTCTCTCTCTCTCTCTCTCACTCTCTCTCTCTCTCTCTCTCACTCACTCTTTATCCCCCACCCCCACCCTACCGACCCCTTTTATCGCACTTGCAATCTCACTACTCCTTAAATTACCATCTGATCTGCACTTTGTGTAAAAGGATTCCCTCTGGTACAGGTTAAAGTGAACAATTCATACATTGAAATGAACTGCAGACTGTTGACTTGTGCAGTGCCAGTGGAATTCAGTGGAAGGGAGACAATCCGGAGAGTTCAATGTGGAGGACAAATTCATAGCGAGTACTGGTGTCTGGTCCTGAAATTTTCTCTGTCTGAAATCAACATTTCGTGTAGTTGGCATTTTCAATATTATGCTTGCATTCTGATTTAGTACTTTTTTTTAACATTCAGTCAAGTTTTGATCAGTAAATGTTTTCTGATAGACTGAGAATCAAGACGAGGGTGGTGACTTATGTGGGTGTGGGTATGTGTGTGTGTGTGTGTGTGTTTAGAATACTAGAATGATTCCCTGAAAACTACTGGACAGATCGATTTTCATTAAACTTTACATACAAATTCAGATGATATCCCCACCCTTCTTTACATTTAGTCAAGTTTTGAGGCCAGAACCCTGTTGTAGAACGTGTATCACTGGTTTTTGCCCCATCATGTTTTGCGCTGATTTCATAGGACTTTGAACAAAACCTTATTTTTGCCTGTGTTTAACTTAACATGATACAGAAACACTGCCCATCAAGTTCTTAGAGTTTCTGGCTGGCCAAACCTTGCTACAATGTGGTCTGGGTATTCGATAGCTTGCTTTTCAGTGTTGATCGTTTAGTTTCATGCCTACAGATTGAATACATGTTTTGATGTCAAACTTTCAAGCGACTTGTTTGTAGCTTCTAATAGCCGACTTGAGGTTCTTCAAAATTACATAATATATACCTGCATAAATTAACAGGCCTAGTGGATAAGACACCAACCTCCCATGCGGAAGTTCGTGGGTTCGAATCCCGGTTATGTCTGGTGGGTTAAGGATGGAGATTTTTTTTTTATCTCAATGTCAATTTATCTGCAGACACATATTATATTATATATATGTGGTTACAAAAACCCGCAAATACCTAGCATACTTCCCCCGTGGCGCGGGTTAAAAACAGTCTGATACACGTAAAAGATCATGGGAGTTTCAGCTCATGAACAAAGAAAAAGAACCTGCATAAATCACAAGACGACAGTGTTTTTTGAGATGTTCAAGAATTGTTTGTCTTTTGCTTGCCCATGATTCAGCCAAGCCTTGAAGCAGTGTTTAGCGCAGTGTGCTCAGATTTGGGCAAAATTACAGCAAACAGTTCAGTTTTTCTTTGCCATAAACGTCACTAGATGACATCATATCTGGGTTTTTACAAAAGTTGAGGCGACACTGTCAAGACCTTTTTTTTTTTTTTTAAATTGATTACAATTTTGGTAAAACATTGTTTGACTTTCTTATTTTTCTTTCTTTGACAGTTGAGTTTATGCAGCAATTGCACATGAGTGCTCTGTCTTTTGGTCCCAGGAATGGGAAGAGACAACACTCGCTATAATTGGCCATGACAGACTGTCAGTGGAGGGTATTTTTCTGATTGTTCGAGAATAGATTTTCTGTTTTTGTTTGCCCTTTAACTTTAAGTCGGCCAGAAGCAGCAGATTGCGATGTGCTGAGACAGAATTGCAACAAACTGTCGAGTTTATCGTGCAGCATTGTGCATGGGCGTTATGTCTTCAGGCCTGACAGGGCAAGAGAACAGACACTCACCATAATTGGCTGGCAAGCTGGTGCGGGAGGGATAAGTGTAATTTTGTTAGTGGATTTCGAAGGCTTGCAATTTTGTTAGAAGGATTAGAACATACACTGGATTGTTTGGGCTATACAGCATTATTCATGAAGCCATGTTGTGATGTAGATTTAGTCATCAGGAATGTTTGTCACTTTGTGTATTGCAGACTAAGACAGACTATGCTATATGTGGGGGTATTACCAGAGACTGTAGAGTATACTCTATAGTCTCTGGTATTACTTACATGGACTTTTTGATGAAGGGCATACGTTTCTTCTGGCGAGGGGGAAGGGTGGCTGGGGTAGAGATTTAATGCAATGATGTACTTTGTGATGAAGCCATACATTTTCTTTGGGGAGGGGGAGGGGTGGCTCACTGGCTGGGGTTGGTGCCTAATCTGTTTCTTTGTGTAGAGATTTAATGCATACATGTACTGTACTTTGTGATGAAGCGCATACATTTTCTTTGGGGAGGGTGGCTGGGGGTTGGCGCTAACTGATGAGTTTCTTTGTGGAGAGATTTCATGCAGCTTGAGAATCTGCAGTCATGCAGGCCCCTCCGGTCATTTCCTCTCCCAGTCCCAGAGATTATGAAAATGAAATACAGTATTCATTCACAACCCTGGACAGTCTGAGACAGACGGTGTGTATCATGTTAGCAATGAAAATCTTCCTGGGGGGTTTGGGTTTCCACCTATTACACTACAGACTTCAACCTTGATTCTTGTTGATGCCACCTGCGCTGTGACATATATTGCCACATGTCTTCCCCTGATTCTGTGCTGGTGGTTTTGTTCTTCCAACATTGTTATTGATTGGCTGTGTGAATTGATTGGCTGTGTGAATCGTGATGTAATTATTGCTGCTACAGGGTGAGGCACCGCTGGTGTACTGAAACTGTGAAAAGTCTTCCTGCTTTTCCTGCTTCTCCCTCCTCTCCCCCCCCCCCCCCACAACCCTACCCACCCACCATCACTACTGTCCAACCACTTCCCATTGATCTTTCATTCTTTGCTTCTGGCCCCACTCCATTCCCCACCCACACCTCCCGTGGACCCACCCACCCACCTATCTCTCTTCGATCACCTTCATCCCTCGTATCTTCTGATCACCTGCTTGCATGTGCGACGGACGATTTGCAATTGCATTGCTCTCTTTTTTAGTTGTTGTCTCTTTTCTTTTGGGGCTGTTGTTTGCGCTTAACACACACACTGTGGGTGACCAGTGTTTTCGCTTCATGCAAACCCAGCGCAGCAATTGCAGTTTAAGCTGTGTCGGCAAACTCAGAAACAGGAACTGAAATTTAACATTTCGAACAAAGGATTTAGGAAAGTGACGGTGCGAAAATGTACACCTTGGTGAAATTGAGTAAAATGGCGAAGAGTAGGTTGAGGAAGGTAACGATCTTCAGTGGAGTGAAGGCGTCACGATCGCGCGCCGTTTGGTTTGTAAGTGCATCCAGTGTTGATGTTGCTCTCACAGTGTGCAGCTTTCTTGTTATCATGTTGTGAGTCTGTGATGCTATTTTATGTAATTCACTAATTCAGTAATGAGCGCTTCTGGGGTGATAACGCGAGACAACTCCTGTGATCTTGCCGCGAGGTGGCGCCAGTTACCAGCCGAAAGATTTAAGAAGGGGCATAACCTCACCAGAACCGACCATTGTCTGTTTACGAATACCGTATAAAATGCACGACTTACACACGAACTGTTACCAAACCAATATGCTATTTGGGACCAATGCAAGGTTTTTTTTCCTTTCTCGTGTGATCTTGCCGCAAGGTGGCGCCAGTTACCAGCCAAAAGAAAGAGGGGGCATAACCTCAACAGAACCGCCCATTGTGCTTCTTCTTTCGCTTTTTTTTGTTTTCACTATTTTTTTCTCAGTTTTTTTTTTCTTTTTCTTTTTCTTCTAGATCTTCTTCTTCTTCTTCTTTTTGCTTCTTCTTTTTGCTTCTCCTCTCTCTTCTTTCAGTACCGTAATCATCGATAACTTGCATTCATGTGAAACATGCATCATTCTGCGGTAGCGAATGATGTTTATGAACTTTCCCCCCCGTAGTGTCGGATCAAGCTCATCACGGAATGTTGTTGTGGTGGGGAAACACCTGTGTGAACATCAGTGTCCTTTTGATTCAGGATTGAATTTTCTTTTTCTCCAGAATCAGAGCTGAGTTTTTAAATACCAGAAAAAAAAGGACATGAAAATTAAATCTAATCGGCAGTGTTGATCAAGACTCTTTGGACAATAGGTCAGGTCAGTTGGACCTCAATTGAAAATGTAGCTCCAACTTGTTCTGGCTTTGTCGTTTTTAGGGGGAAACTTGGTCAATTAAGAGACTGATTGCTGTACAGGTCAAAATACTCGGGGACAGTCGACTGGCTTAGGGGTCAGACCAATAGGTCAGATTGTAAAAGTATGCGTGGGTGATCAAAGCCCATCAACAACGGTGGTGGTTGCTGTGCTGGTATTTTTTTTTTTTTTTTTTTTTTTTTTTTTTTACTGATTTATCAAACCAATCAAAGTAATCTCTTGACATTGCAACATAAAGTGGAGAATTATTTAGCCAAGCATGTGCTGTCACCTGCAGTGTTGGTGTAAGTGTAACAGTAAAGAAAGTGTTGTGGTTGTAACAGAGTGTTGTGGTTGTAACAGAGTGTTGTGGTTGTAACAGAGTGTTGTGGTTGTAACAGAGTGTTGTGGTTGTAACAGTGTGTTGTGGTTGTAACAGAGTGTTGTGGTTGTAACAGAGTGTTGTGGTTGTAACAGAGTGTTGTGGTTGTAACAGAGTGTTGTGGTTGTAACAGAGTGTTGTGGTTGTAACAGAGTGTTGTGGTTGCAGGGATGGCCAAATCGTCCGGCCGGTCGCCAAGGGCGAGTAAAAAATCCGCTGGGCTAGGAGAAATTGCCTGGCAACTCACCCGGCTGGCCAATGAAAATTCTAGTCAAATGCGAATCTATTGTTGTAATATCGGGTTTTAAAAGCCATATAAACACTGCAGATGAGATCAACTGTGGTATGTACCGGGCCAGTGAAATTTCTGATATTTCTGCCGGGCTAGTGACCTTCTGGCGAGTTAAGATGTTGAGATTTGGACATCCTTGTGGTTGTAACAGAGTGTTGTGCATGTAACAGAGTGTTGTGGTTGTGTGTTGCAGGGAGGTGCCATGCGCAACTCATACCAACTAGACTTGGGCATGCGCTTTGGACTGGACCCCGACCTCTCGGATGCCGACATTCAAGCACGCTTGGAGGAACTCAAAGAGGTGTCATTTCTTTCACTTTTCTTTTTTTAAATGCTTTCGTAATTGAGCCCGAAGGTGACCTCAGACTGACAGCCCACTTTGTCAACATCAGGGCCCACGAATTTAGACACAACCATCATCAAACGCTGAAGAAGAAGAAGAGCCCGGAGTTGACTTTCCGAAGTCTTTTTACGAAAAATTCAGTGCCTGAGAGCTTGTGCAGCGAGCTTTGTGAATTTGACTTCGCCCAGTTCATATGGGGCTTTACATTCAGTCAATTTATTTTCCACCCGGTTGTCAATTTTCTGAAAAGTTTTTTTTACCTAACAATTAAATGCCAAGCTTCATGAAGTCGACTTTGCCCAGTTGATATCAGGCTTTTCATTCAGTCAATCTTTTTTCCACACGGTTGTTAACTTTCTCATGTACGTAAACCCAGGCCTCAAAATAGGGTTGGGAAATAGCTCAGTCAATAGCGCAGCTGGCTTCAAAACCATTCGTTGCTATCGGCGTGAGGTCGATCTTCACATTCGATGAGGGATTTATTTCCCCGAGTCAACTTTGTGTAGTAGACTGCGCACAATACAGTACCGAAGTCCACAAGTTGGAAATACACACGCATGCAGGATTAAGAAGGGAAAAATGGGTAGCGCGCCATACTGTATGGCAGCTCGCTTTTCCACAGTGAGAAAGCAGCCTAGATTTCCACGAGGGTAACTTCACAGTACTATATCTTCTTCTTCTTCTTCTTCTTCTTCTTCTTCTTCTGCGTTCGTGGGCTGAAACTCCCACATACACTCGTGTTTTGCACGAGTGGAATTTTACGTGTATGACCGTTTTTACCCCGCCATTTAGGCAGCCATACGCCGCTTTCGGAGGAAGCATGCTGGGTATTTTCGTGTTTCTATAACCCACCGAACTCTGACATGGATTACAGGATTTTTTCGTGCGCACTTGGTCTTGTCCATCTGTGCTGATCAGCTGTGCAAGATTTTTCACACCATGTTTTCCATGTCGTTGTCTTTGTGCAAAATTCCATCTGCTTGGAAAACTTCTTGCATTGTGCCAGTGCCGAAGAAGCCTAAGGTGTCATGTCTGAATGACTATAGGCCTGTAGCTCTCACTTCTCACATTATGAAAGTTTTTGAAAGACTGGTGTTGACTGTTTTGAAGGTCCAAGTTGCTGCTTTTCAAGATTCTTTGCAGTTTGCATACAGGGCCAAAGTAGGGGTTGATGATGCACTATTGTTTATGTTACATTCTGTGTACACACATCTGGAGAAGAGCTCTGCTTGTGTTAGAGTTATGTTTTTTGATTTTTCTTCTGCCTTTCAGACTATTCAGCCTCATCTTCTGGCTCAGAAGTTACAAAACATGATTGTCGTTGCATCATAGTACAGTGAAATGGATTCTGGATTATTTAGTAGATAGACCACAGTTTGTACGATGGAATGGTACTTTTACATCTGACATGATTAACACTTTCACCGGAGCACCACAAGGAACAGTTTTGTCACCTTTTTTGTTCACCCTGTATACATCTGATTTTAAAGTACAAGGAGAGTCATGTCATCTTCAGAAATTTTCTGACGACTCTGCCGTGGTTGGTAGTATTCTTGATGGTGATGAGAGCTTGTATAGAGAACGTATTGATGATTTTGTGTCTTGGTGTGATTCCAACTTTTTAGTATTAAACGCAAGCAAGACGAAGGAAATGATTTTTGATTTTCGCAAAAAGAAAAACACTGTCCATCCTGTAGTCATCAAAGGTGATGCGATTGAGATAGTCAGCGAGTACAAGTATTTAGGTGTAGTTCTAGATAACAAGCTAAGCTGGTTTAATCATGTTGATGCTGTTTTTAAGAAGACGCAGTCAAGATTGTTTTTCCTGCGCAAGCTGAGATCATTCCATGTGTGTAACAAGATGCTGTACATGTTTTATCAGAGTATGGTGTGCAGTGTGATGGTGTTTGCATCAGTGTGTTGGGGAGGGAATGCCACTGCAAGGGACACTGGCAGGCTGAACAGGCTGATAAAGAAAGCAAGTTCTACTGTAGGCCAGAGCCTTGACACCCTTGAAGTCCTTGTCGAAAGAAGGCTTGCCAGTAAGTCCAGAGCTATTCTGTTCGACCCAGGGCATCCCCTCCACGACGCACTGATGGATCTCCGCATCACACGGAACGCTCGGTTTCTCATGCCTAGGTGTCGAACGGAGCGTTTTCGGCGTTCTTTTCTTCCTGCAGCTGTGAGATATTTTAACAGCAACCGAGCCATCGTCCTGGCCACAGACTATCAGTGATGCCTTTTAAATGTACCTCTTAGTGATAGATTTAATATGATTTGATGACTGTTTGACCTTTGATCATAACTAGTGCTGTGAAAATGAGCTCTAGCTTTGTTGTGATGGTGTTGACACTATATTTTGCCCAATTGAGTCTAACTACCTGATGGCTAATCTACTGTGATACCTGTGATAACTGATGATGATTACTGTTATTGGTTTTTATGTGTTTGGTTGGTCTCTTCCTTGGTAGTGCAATAGCGTTAATTATGGATTGTTGTTATCATCATTTACATAAAAACTTATCTGTTAATCCAAACAATGATATAATTACTGTGATGTTCTTAACTACACTTTAACATGGAATGTATGTATGTATGTATGTAGGTATGTAGGTATGTATGTAGGTATGTATGTAGGTATGTATGTAGGTATGTATGTAGGCATGTATGCATGTGTATTGGTGTGTCAGTGTGTCAGGTGTGCAAGAAAAAAGGGTATTTTTATATCATGGGTTTTATGAATTTTCTTCTTTTATTCTTTTATAGTTATTAATTAATGACCTATATGTGCTGATGACTAAATTAATTTCCTTTGTTGGATCAATAAAATGTTATGAGTTATGAGTATGAGTTGTGCTTGCGTGTACACACGGGGGGTGTTCGGACACCGAGGAGAGTCTGCACACAAAGTTGACTCTGATAAATAAATATCTCGCCGAACGTGGGGACGAACTCACGCTGACAGCGGCCAACTGGATACAAATCCAGCGCGCTACCGACTGAGCTACATCCCCGCCCCACAGTACTATATAAAATCCTATCCTTATCCTTAAAAGAACGGAACACCAAACGATTCTGAGACATGCGGACTTGTTGTTGCCGAAGGTGTGGAAAAAGCAGCCCAACTTTCCATGAGGGTAACCTCACAGGACTATATGAAATCTTATTCTTATCCTAAAATGAACGAATCAATAAATAGAGAATATTACATAGTTTGCTGTGTCGTACAAGATTTACACGAATTGCTTTTTGACTCACATGCGAAGCAAAAGTGAGTATGTACTCACCCGAGTCGTCCGTCCGTCCGTCCGTCCGGCCGGCCGTCCGGAAAACTTTAACGTTGGATATTTCTTGGACACTATTCAGTCTATCAGTACCAAATTTGGCAAGATGGTGTATGATGACAAGGCCCCCAAAAACATACATAGCATCTTGACCTTGCTTCAAGGTCAAGGTCGCAGGGGCCATAAATGTTGTCTAAAAAACAGCTATTTTTTCCCATTTTTCCCATTTTCTCTGAAGTTTTTGAGATTGAATACCTCATCTATATATGATATATAGAGCAAAGTAAGCCCCATCTTTTGATACCAGTTTGGTTTACCTTGCTTCAAGGTCAAGGTCACAGGAGCTCTTCAAAGTTGGATTGTATACATATTTTGAAGTGACCTTGACCCTGAACTATGGAAGATAACTGTTTCAAACTTAAAAATTATGTGGGGCACATGTTATGCTTTCATCATGAGACACATTTGGTCACATATGATCAAGGTCAAGGTCACTTTGACCCTTATGAAATGTGACCAAAATAAGGTAGTGAACCACTAAAAGTGACCATATCTCATGGTAGAAAGAGCCAATAAGCACCATTGTACTTCCTATGTCTTGAATTAACAGCTTTGTGTTGCATGACCTTGGATGACCTTGACCTTGGGTCAAGGTCACATGTATTTTGGTAGGAAAAATGTGTAAAGCAGTTCTTAGTGTATGATGTCATTGCTAGGTTTAGTTATTTGACCTTGACCCTGATGTCAAGGTCAAGCATGTGAGTCGAATGGGCTTTGCCCTTCTTGTTTAAAGATTGAAATGCGAGCGAAAGCGAGCTTTTCAAAAAAAATTTTTTGTTGAAGTGTTAATCTGGTACAACACAGCAAGCCATGTAGTATTCTGTTTATCCTATATACTGTACTTGCTTGCTTTTTGCTCCAAACCTTTGGGAAGGGTCTCTTCTTATGGAACTTCCATCTCTTTCAAAGCTTCAAGCAATCTTTGACATCAAAGCAAAACGACGTCACTATAGGAAGTATAGCGTGACATTTTAATTCTAAAAATTCTTCGGGCAATACAACAAGCGCAAACATGTTCCCAGAATGAAGTTTTTCTCAGCCACTTTGGCATCATGGGGAGTGGAAAAGCAGGTCTCTGCCAGACTTGTTTGACACGACCTCATTTCCATTATATACATACGTGAACGATATTGTTATCTCATTAGTGATCTCTCTCGTGGATAAATGATGTTGAGACATGAGGACTGTTGCTTGCGGCAGGTGGTGAAGAAGGAGATCCGCAAGGAGATGAAGATCAAGGAGGGTGCGGAGAAGCTGCGGGAAGTGTCGACGGACAAGAAATCGCTGGCCAACGTCGCCAGCATCGTCAAGAAGGCCAACACCAAGCTGCAGCAGCTGCAGGAGGAACTGCAGGACCTCAACGCCTACATGCTCATCTCCTCGCAGGACGTCGGCATGGGCAAGTTGTTGTTGTGTGCACTGTTTGGGATGGGTGGGGGGGGGGGGGGGGGGGTGTCAAGCTGCAGGAGGAACTGCAGGACCTCAACGCCTACATGCTCATCTCCTCACAGGACGTCGGCATGGGCAAGTTGTTGTTGTGTGCACTGGAGTGTTTGGGATGGTTGTGACATGTTAAACCAGGCAATCGAGATCTCGGCGATTTCACAGATTTCCGTGAAAGCAACCACCAACAAAAAAATTAAGATTAAAAATACACGCTTAAAATGATAGTTTGACCCAGGTGAGAGGGCGAGAGACAACATAGTGTTTTTCTGCACATGCACAATGTATCTTTGACCACAGGGGGGACATTTATATTTATAAGGCCAAAAGGCTTCAGCTTCTGGGGGCGTTATACCCAAACCCCCGACTGGGGCTCTACTCTGGACCCCTGGCATTATTTATTTCTTTGAAACTCATTCTTCCTTGAATGGAATGCCAGGTGCTGTTGGCCTCAGAGCCTCTCGTCTGGTATACAGATTACATGCATTTGGTACGAGTACATCACTCAGGTCTAAGGAGGCTGACGTGTAGCGTTGTGTGTTGCAGAAGGCATCAGGTCCCCGGACAGGTCAGGTGACAACATGGACGGCAGTGCTGGCAACCAGCGCCTGGCTTCTTTACAAAAACAGCTGGACATAGAAAACAAGGTACAGTGTATAGAGCCTGGCTTCTTTACAAAAACAGCTGGACATAGAAAACAAGGTACAGTGTATAGAGCCTGGCTTCTTTACAAAAACAGCTGGACATAGAAAACAAGGTACAGTGTATAGAGCCTGGCTTCTTTACAAAAACAGCTGGACATAGAAAACAAGGTACAGTGTATAGAGCCTGGCTTCTTTACAAAAACAGCTGGACATAGAAAACAAGGTACAGTGTATAGAGCCTGGCTTCTTTACAAAAACAGCTGGACATAGAAAACAAGGTACAGTGTATAGAGCCTGGCTTCTTTACAAAAACAGCTGGACATAGAAAACAAGGTACAGTGTATAGAGCCTGGCTTCTTTACAAAAACAGCTCGACATAGAAAACAAGGTACAGTGTATTACATGTATACGTTATTTGTTTGTTGTTTTACTAAAATATGATGTTTTACATTGATTGAGATAGTCGGTGTTCTTTGGTAAGCAGACCTGGGAAAACCGGCACGGTTGGCCTAGCCTAGTGGTAAGGCGTCCGCCCCGTGATCGGGAGGTCATGGGTTCGAACCCCGGCCGGGTCATACCTAAGACTTTAAAATTGGCAATCTAGTGGCTGCTCCGCCTGGCGTCTGGCATTATGGGGTTAGTGCTAGGACTGGTTGGTCCGGTGTCAGAATAATGTGACTGGGTGAGACGTGAAGCCTGTGCTGCGACTTCTGTCTTGTGTGTGGCGCATGTTAAATGTCAAAGCAGCACCGCCCTGATATGGCCCTTCGTGGTCGGCTGGGCGTTAAGCAAACAAACAAACAAAAGACCTGGGAACCCTTACAATTTTGCAGTATTTTGTACTCTTGATTGTCTAAAATACGATCAGTACAGTCTGTGGAAAACAAATACGATCAAAAAAATTCCTACACTACTTTTCTTCACATGCACATCCTGAAGCCGATCCAGTATTTCAACACATGTTTATTGTTTTTGTCAGTAAACGTCAAAAGAAGCCTTTGTTTTAAATGTATTCGTAAACTTAATTAACGGTGCGACGGACGCGTATAAAGTATGTTTGAATCATGGATGTTCAAATACAGTGTGGAGTACGCTCATTTTTCTGAAAATACACCAAGTTTCTTTGAGAATGCTCCAAGCGCAAAACAGGGGTTACCAGGTTTGATTGCACCATACTGAACTGTGACGTGTGTTTCCTGCATATTGTAAACGCCATGAGCCTCCCCTCTGGGAGGGTATGTGCGTAGAAATACTCACTAATAAATAATAATTTCCTCCAGGTGAAGCAGGGTGCAGAGAACATGATCGCCATGTACAGCACGGGGTCCTCGCGCGACAAGAAGCTCCTGGCCGAGGCTCAGCAGATGTTGGCCGACGCTAAAACCAAGATCGAGATCATCCGCATGCAGATGCTGAAAGTGGGTCAAGATGGCTCCACCCCGGGGACAGGCGTGCAGCCAGGTGAGTCTTGTCCATCTGGTGATTGGTTGCGTGTTCAGGCCTGGGTCAGGCCGCAATTTTCTCCCCCCTTTCCTAACCTAGGTGGTGGGTTCAAGTGCTAGTCTTTCGGATGAGACGAAAAACCGAGGTCCCTTCGTGTACACTACATTGGGGTGTGCACGTTAAAGATCCCACGATTGACAAAAGGGTCTTTCCTGGCAAAATTGTATAGGCATAGATAAAAATGTCCATCAAATACCCGTGGGACTTGGAATAAAGTAAAAAAAATTCCATCTCACACGGCATTAAGTCTCAGGAAACATGAATACACGCATGCAGGAAAAAAAAATATAATATGGGTAGCGCCGTATGTATGGCAGCTCGCTTTCCCCGGGGAGAAAGCCCGAATTTCCATGAGGGTAACCTCACTGGACTGTAAATCTTATCCAATCCAATCCAATCCAATCCAATTGTCGGGGCTTTGCACAAACCTTCTCCGTTATGGTACAGCATCAACAAAATCTGAAACTGTGACAGTTACACAGTATCAAGTATCGCCTTTATCATACAGCATCAATGAAATCTGAAACTGTTACAGAGTATCGAGTATCGCCTTTATCATACACCATCAACAAAATCTGAAACTGAGAGACTGTTACAAAGTATCGAGTATCACCTTTATCAGACAGCATCAACAAAATCTGAAACTGTTACAAGTTACAAAGTATCGAGTACCTTTGTTATCACACATGAATTGAATGCGATTTGGTGTCAGTCTTTGTGTCTGTATGTTTAGCAAGTCACATGGTCTATACACGTTTCCAAAGTAAAAAATCGAGTATCAAAAACAAGAAAGTCTGGCTGTTAGAATGTTTAATGACAATAATAAAGAAATGAAATAAGAAGAAAACAATTATGTAGTCTAATTGATGGGACTGAAAGGGTTAAAGGGTGTGTTTCCATGACTTCAAGGCACCCAGTGTGACATGATGTCGCCCATAGAACTGAGGACAGTCAGATGGATGGGACTGAAAGGGTTAAAGGGTGTGTTTCCATGACTTCAAGGCACCCAGTGTGACATGATGTCACCCATAGAACTGAGGACAGTCAGATGGATGGGACTGAAAGGGTTAAAGGGTGTGTTTCCATGACTTCAAGGCACCCAGTGTGACATGATGTCGCCCATAGAACTGAGGACAGTCAGATGGATGGGACTGAAAGGGTTAAAGGGTGTGTTTCCATGACTTCAAGGCACCCAGTGTGACATGATGTCGCCCATAGAACTGAGGACAGTCAGATGGATGGGACTGAAAGGGTTAAAGGGTGTGTTTCCATGACTTCAAGGCACCCAGTGTGACATGATGTCGCCCATAGAACTGAGGACAGTCAGATGGATGGGACTGAAAGGGTTAAAGAGTGTGTTTCCATGACTTCAAGGCACCCAGTGTGACATGATGTCGCCCATAGAACTGAGGACAGTCAGATGGATGGGACTGAAAGGGTTAAAGGGTGTGTTTCCATGACTTCAAGGCACCCAGTGTGACATGATGTCGCCCATAGAACTGAGGACAGTCAGATGGATGGGACTGAAAGGGTTAAAGAGTGTGTTTCCATGACTTCAAGGCACCCAGTGTGACATGATGTCGCCCATAGAACTGAGGACAGTCAGATGGATGGGACTGAAAGGGTTAAAGAGTGTGTTTCCATGACTTCAAGGCACCCAGTGTGACATGATGTCGCCCATAGAACTGAGGACAGTCAGATGGATGGGACTGAAAGGGTTAAAGGGTGTGTTTCCATGACTTCAAGGCACCCAGTGTGACATGATGTCGCCCATAGAACTGAGGACAGTCAGATGGATGGGACTGAAAGGGTTAAAGGGTGTGTTTCCATGACTTCAAGGCACCCAGTGTGACATGATGTCGCCCATAGAACTGAGGACAGTCAGATGGATGGGACTGAAAGGGTTAAAGGGTGTGTTTCCATGACTTCAAGGCACCCAGTGTGACATGATGTCGCCCATAGAACTGAGGACAGTCAGATGGATGGGACTGAAAGGGTTAAAGAGTGTGTTTCCATGACTTCAAGGCACCCAGTGTGACATGATGTCGCCCATAGAACTGAGGACAGTCAGATGGATGGGACTGAAAGGGTTAAAGAGTGTGTTTCCATGACTTCAAGGCACCCAGTGTGACATGATGTCGCCCATAGAACTGAGGACAGTCAGATGGATGGGACTGAAAGGGTTAAAGGGTGTGTTTCCATGACTTCAAGGCACCCAGTGTGACATGATGTCGCCCATAGAACTGAGGACAGTCAGATGGATGGGACTGAAAGGGTTAAAGGGTGTGTTTCCATGACTTCAAGGCACCCAGTGTGACATGATGTCGCCCATAGAACTGAGGACAGTCAGATGGATGGGACTGAAAGGGTTAAAGAGTGTGTTTCCATGACTTCAAGGCACCCAGTGTGACATGATGTCGCCCATAGAACTGAGGACAGTCGGATGGATGGGACTGAAAGGGTTAAAGGGTGTGTTTCCATGACTTCAAGGCACCCAGTGTGACATGATGTCGCCCATAGAACTGAGGACAGTCAGATGGATGGGACTGAAAGGGTTAAAGAGTGTGTTTCCATGACTTCAAGGCACCCAGTGTGACATGATGTCGCCCATAGAACTGAGGACAGTCAGATGGATGGGACTGAAAGGGTTAAAGAGTGTGTTTCCATGACTTCAAGGCACCCAGTGTGACATGATGTCGCCCATAGAACTGAGGACAGTCAGATGGATGGGACTGAAAGGGTTAAAGGGTGTGTTTCCATGACTTCAAGGCACCCAGTGTGACATGATGTCGCCCATAGAACTGAGGACAGTCAGATGGATGGGACTGAAAGGGTTAAAGGGTGTGTTTCCATGACTTCAAGGCACCCAGTGTGACATGATGTCGCCCATAGAACTGAGGACAGTCAGATGGATGGGACTGAAAGGGTTAAAGGGTGTGTTTCCATGACTTCAAGGCACCCAGTGTGACATGATGTCGCCCATAGAACTGAGGACAGTCAGATGGATGGGACTGAAAGGGTTAAAGAGTGTGTTTCCATGACTTCAAGGCACCCAGTGTGACATGATGTCGCCCATAGAACTGAGGACAGTCAGATGGATGGGACTGAAAGGGTTAAAGAGTGTGTTTCCGTGACTTCAAGGCACCCAGTGTGACATGATGTCGCCCATAGAACTGAGGACAGTCAGATGGATGGGACTGAAAGGGTTAAAGAGTGTGTTTCCATGACTTCAAGGCACCCAGTGTGACATGATGTCGCCCATAGAACTGAGGACAGTCAGATGGATGGGACTGAAAGGGTTAAAGAGTGTGTTTCCATGACTTCAAGGCACCCAGTGTGACATGATGTCGCCCATAGAACTGAGGACAGTCAGATGGATGGGACTGAAAGGGTTAAAGAGTGTGTTTCCATGACTTCAAGGCACCCAGTGTGACATGATGTCGCCCATAGAACTGAGGACAGTCAGATGGATGGGACTGAAAGGGTTAAAGAGTGTGTTTCCGTGACTTCAAGGCACCCAGTGTGACATGCTGTCCCCCATAGAGCTGAGGATAGTCAGATGGATGGGACTGAAAGGGTTAAAGAGTGTGTTTCCATGACTTCCAGGTACCGAATGTGAGATGCTGTCACCCATAGAACTGAGGATAGAGGAGCTGAGGCATCACCTGAAGATCGAGACGGCCGTGGCCGACGGAGCCAAGAACGTCATACGCACAATGCAAAACTCCAAGAGTGAAGACAAGAAGCTTTTGCGAGAGGTAAGAGTCTTCTCCCTTGATGCGCCAACCTTACCCCTTTCTTCTTTTCTGGATGGTATCAGTTGTCCGCGTGTATTTCATTCAGGTGTTTCTATAGCAGGGCTGTGTCTATATCTTTTAGCATTTCATCTCTCTGTCCAAAGCTGATTTTTTATTTAAATATTTTTATTTTAACAAATAGTTTGTTTTTTGTGGGTTTTTTTCATGCGTTAAATGTACACCTCTATGTCAATATAACACTTACCTCGACAGTACTATTCTTGCACATTATCTATTATAGGCCGAAAAAATTGGACAAAACGCTGAGTGGGTACAATTATCTCCCATAACCATGCGCCACCGTGGATCCCAAGCACTGTCCGAGTGCTTCCCCCTTACAGGATGTAGGTGGCGCGTCCTCTTTCTTTTTTCGCGCGTGTCAGACCGGCTGTGTTTCTGCTACGCTCCCGGATTATTTTGGACTAAGAGGCTCCTTTTCTGTGTGGACTATCACCTGTTGGATTATTGTGTGTTATTCCACTTCTGGCTTGAGGCTACGTTGTGTTTCCTTCAACTTGTGCCTCCGTTTTTGTGTGGCGGACTCGGCGTGCCTCCCGTCCTACTTCGTGGTGACCGGTCGTCTGCTTCTCGTTTCGCCGCATTCACTTGAGTATTGACCTAAATTTTCTTTGAATTTTGTTAATTCTCGGTCTTTAAGGGTACGTACAGGGCGAGGTAGGATGTCTCGTCCTGTTTTGGGCTCTGGTTCTACGGAACCAGAGTCTGCCGGGGGCAACCCTTCTCCGGGCGCCCAGCGTCATGTTTTACGCACGGAGAAGGGGATCTTTCGGCGCTCCGACTCTCCCTCCCCAAACGCTTTGCGTTTGCGGCGAGGGAGGGCGGAGAAAGCCTGTTTGAGCAAGCTCAATGCGAGCTTGCTCAAACAGGCTGGGCTTGAGCCTGGGACTTCGGGCGGGGCTGCGCCGTCGAAGGTTCGGGGAAGTTCGAGGGGAAAGAAAAAGCTTCTTTCTCCTTCTCCTTCAGTGGAACAGGCTTCCCCCCCTTCGACGCCGTTGTCCGGCCCTCAGTCTCAGGCTTCAGCTCCTCCCGGTTTCGAGCCTGGGGGGAAGGTTTCCTTCTCCCCCCTGGCTCGAATCCGGGGGCAGGTCGATTCCCAACCCTCTTTGGGGGTTGGTGAATCCGATCTAGGGGCTACTGGAGAGACTCAGGTTTTGACAGCCAACGGCCATACCACGTTGAAAACACCGGTTCTCGTCCGACCACCGAAGTTAAGCAACGTCGGGCCCGGTTAGTACTTGGATGGGTGACCGCCTGGGAACACCGGGTGCAGTTGGCATTAAAATCTTTCTTTTTCCGGTGCCTCTCCTGTGCCCTCCTCGGTTTCCACCGCTGTGGAAGCCAGGAGGGACACGGGTCCTCCTCTGAACTCCCTCGCTGGGTCGTCTGCTGCTGTTTTGACAGTAGTTTCGGCCTCCTGGGGGGGGAGATCGGAGGAGATGACGGGGTCTCTGAATTCCCTCCCCGCTGGGGTTGGGATGCGAATTGACCCCGTTCAGGGCGGTCCTGTGGGGGCAGGGGTTTCAGGCTTCGTGCCTACGACCACTGCTACTACGGTTCCCTCTGACGTCCGTGTGACTGGTGGCTGTCCCTCTTGAAACGCTCCGGCCGACTAGTTACTGGACGTGGAGGTGTTCGACAGAACGTGGTACTTCTGTCGAATGGTCAGGGCGACGGGAACATTGTTTCTGTTGCTCAGACCGACACCTCCGACCGGACCGTCTTGACCCCACGCCATTCCTTAGCGTCTGGTGTTCGGGTGACGGATGGTCCGGACCAAGGGTCCGGAACGTTCCAGGCTTACGGGTCGGGATCGAACCGGACCCACGGGTCCCGACTGGACTTGACCTCCGGGTTTGGTCCGGACGGGACCCATGGTACGGGACCGTACCGGACCTTAGGGTCCGGTGCGGGACAGTACCTCTGGCCCTTGCCGGACCCCCCGGACCTACGGGTCCGGATGGTACGGTACGGGACCAGTGTTTCGGTCGGGACCGGACCACCCGACCACCTCTGTTGGTCTGGGTGGTCTGGCACCGAACCGGAACACACCGGACCTACGGGTCCGGAGGGTACGGTACCGGACCAGTGGTCCGGTCGGGACCGGACCACTCGACCACCTCTGTTGGTCCGGGTGGTCTGGCACCGAACCGGACCATGCCGGACCTACGGGTCCGGATGGTACGGTATGTCCACGTCCGGACCGAGCCACCCGAACACTTCTGTGGGTACGGATGGTTCGGTACCGAACGGGACCTCCGGATGGTACGGGACCGGACCGAATCTACGGGTTCGGATGGTCCGGTACCGGACCACCCGACCACCTCTGTTGGTCCGGATGGTCTGTCACCGAACCGGACCATACCGGACCACCGGACCTACGGGTCCGGATGGTACGGTAGGTCCACGTCCGGACCGAACACTTCAGTCGGTACGGATGGTTCGGTGCCGTACGGGACCTCCGGATGGTATGGGACAGGACCGGAACACCGGACCACCCTACCGGATCGGTCCGGACCACCCGACCACCTCTGTTGGTCCGGATGGTCTGGCACCGAACCGGACCTACGGGTCCGGATGGTACGGTATGTCCACGTCCGGACCGAGCCACCCGAACACTTCTGTGGGTACGGGTGGTTCGGTGCCGAACGGGACCTCCGGATGGTGCGGGACCGGACCGGACCTACGGGTCCGGATGGTCCGGTGCTGGACCGGTGGTCCGGTCCGGACCGGACCACCCGACCACCTCTGTTGGTCCGGATGGTCTGGCACCGAACCGGACCATACCGGACTTACGGGTCCGGATGGTACGGTGTGTCCACGTCCGGACCGAGCCACCCGAACACTTCTGTGGGTACGGATGGTTCGGTACCGAACGGGACCTCCGGATGGTACGGGACCGGACCGGAACACCGGACCGGAACACCGGACCACCCTACCGGACCGGTCCGGACCACCCGACCACCTCTGTTGGTCCGGATGGTCTGGCACCGAACCGGACCTACGGGTCCGGATGGTACGGTACGTACGTCCACGCCCGGACCGAACCACCCGAACACTTCTGTGCGTACGGATGGTTCGGTGCCGAACAGGACCTCCGGATGGTACCGGACCTACGGGTCCGGACCTACGGGTCCGGATGGTCCGGTGCGGGACCACCCGACCACCTCTGTTGGTCTGGATGGTCTGGCACCGAACCGGACCATACCGGACCACCGGACCTACGGGTCCGGATGGTACGGTATGTCCACGTCCGGACCTAACCACCCGAACACTTCGTTGGGTACGATGGTTCGGTGCTGAACGGGACCTCCGGATGGTACGGCACCGGACCGGACCACCCTACCGGACCGGATCGGCACCCCCGACCGGACCGGACCATTTCTTTTCTGATCAGACCCCATGGGTTCCTGTTCAGTCTATAAATGGCGGGGGTTCGTTGGCTGGGCTGACCCAACAGTCGCAGGGTTGTTGTTTTTCTCCCCCTTCGGCTGCTGGAGACGTTTCGTCTTTGGGGCAGGGGTCTTCGCGGCCTCTTGCTTCTGTGGGCGTTTCTTCACAGCCTGCTTCATCGCTTTCGGCTCTTCCCCCTCAAGCTCCCTACACTCCTGCTTTTGAGGAGTTGTCGGGAAGTGAAGAGGAGAGTGAGTCGGAGGACGATAGGGAGGAGGATCAGGGTCGCCCTGAGGTTAACACTGAACCTCTACCCTTGCCGGTTTCTGATGGAACTTCCGAAGCTATGCTTCGTACTTTCCAACAGTACATGACAGACATCACGCGGCGTCTTGACGTCACGGATGCCTCTCTTAAGCGTCTGTCGTCTAGTGTTGACACACAGGACGTGGACCCGGGGTCTGAGGACGAGAGGCAGGAGGCTCGTCCTCGCACAGCTAGAAGGACGTTTGAACAGTTTCAGGACGTCCTTCCCTGAGACGCCCTCTCGTCCTTTGAGTCCGCTTCGGCCCGGGCGCGGGAGGCTCACGCCGCGTCTGCCGGCGGCTCGTTTTATGAACGATCCGGCCGCCGGCAATTCGCGTTCCACCCTAGTCTAAGTGCCACGGTGGAAGCGGCAGCACATCGCCTGAGGAGTACAGATTCACGTGCAAACGCGACCTATGTTCCTCGGGAGGACGCGGGTTCAGTGCCATGCTTTCATTTGGGAGGCGCACCTCCACTGTTTCCTCGTGTCCAATCTGTTTCGTCCCTCCCTTTTCCCTTTGACTCTCGAACTCTCCCTTTCCAGACTTCGAGTGTTTAGGGTGGGGCTGACGGTGATGTGTTCGTTGGGGAGGTGCCTTCGGTCAAGAAGGTGGAACTGAGCTCTGCTTCGTTCCACAATCTTGAGGCCACCGTTTCGTCCACAGTCGAGGCCCAATCACAGGCCTTGACATGGATGAGCACGCTGTCCACACTGTTGGACCCTCCCAATCGGGCAGAGTCCGATTCCACTCGGGTCCTTGACACGGTTCGAGTGGATCGGGCTTTGCATGCCGTGCGATCGTGCGTGACGTCTGCGGCAGAATTGGCCATTGGAACACGGGTCCACTTTATTGGCCCTGTTCCGTGATCATTTTCTGCCTACTTCTATAGTGCCTCCGGATATGAGGAAGAGTCTGAGGAACACGTTTCCTCAGCCTTCTTCCCTCTTTCATCCGGACACTGTTCGTTCTGTGGTGGAGTCCACACGCCAGAGGAACACTGATTCTCTGATGGTTGGCCTCGCTGCTTCGGCGACGGCGGCGGGGAGTAAGAGAAGTGCTACAGTCACCTCCAGCTCCCAGCCTCAGAAGAAGAAGAAGAAGCCAGTTTCACTGCCTCCTTCTTCCTCCTCTTAGGCGCCTGTTGCGTTCCCAAGCAAGACGAAGGGTGCTCAGACAGGTAAGGGGAAGCAGCACCACCAGGGGGGGTGGTCGCAAGCCTGCGCCTGCCCGCCAGCAGAATTTTCAGTGAGTCCCGGCCCTACGTTGACGCCCCCTCAAGTTGCCCCTCTTTCGTCCGGCGGTTCCCTTTTTTCGGGCCCGCGGCATGTGGGGCAGACTGGTCTCCAACCAGTTTTTCTTGAGGGTGGTGTGGTCGGGGTTTTCTCTACCGCTGTCGTCACAACCTCCATTGTCCGCTCTACCTTGGACGCTCCCCCCTCCTCGAGAGCCTGCCAGATGGCAGGCTCTTCAGGACGAGGTGAACTCGTTGGTCGAGAAGAAGGCGGTCTACCCCCTTTCTCAGCCTTCTCTGGGGTTCTGCTCCCGCCTGTTCACCGTCCCCAAAAAGGACGGCCGGTTCAGGCCGGTGTTGGACCTCTCCACCTTGAACTTGTACCTTCACAGGTGCAAGTTCAAGATGGAAACCCCTTCGTCGGTCCGGTTGGCCATCCGGCCAAACGATTGGGCCATGTCTGGGACCTCCAGGATGCTTACTTCCACATCCTGGTGGCCCCGGGGTACCGACATCTGCTCCGGTTCGTTTGGGAGGGCACGGTGTTCGAGTTTCGGGCCCTCCCATTCGGCCTGTCCTTGGCCCCTCTGATTTTCAACGGGGACAACAACACCACATGCTTAGCTTACCTTCGCCACCAGGGGGGCACCAATTCTCGGTCCCTCTCCCTGTTGGCGGAGGAGATTCTGCTCTGGTGCCAGACCAATCAGGTCCGGATGTCAGTCCAGTTCGTTCCGGGGAAACTGAACGCCCTGGCCGACATTCTCAGTCGGGGCGATCAGGTTCTCTCCACAGAATGGACCATCGCTCACAACGTTCTACAGCGTCTGTGGGCAAGGTGGGACCGTCCTCTGATCGATCTGTTCGTAACTCGATTCAGCGCTCGGCTTCCCAGGTACGTCAGCCCCTTTCGAGACATGAATGCGTTCCACTTGGACGCATTCACTCTCTTGTGGAGGCTCCTCGATGCTTACGCCTATCCCCCGACATCTCTGATTCCGAGGGTGCTGGCAAAATATCTGCAGGAACGACCAAGACTGATTTTGGTCGCGCCTTACTGGCCAACAGCTCCGTGGTTTCCAGATCTTCGCGGTCTCACCCACGTAGACCCTCTACCTCTGGATCTGGACGGGGGAGGTCTGCTCCAGCCTCGATCATGCCTCCCTCATCCACGTCCAGAGAGTCTGTGCTTGACCGCATGGCTCTTGTGCGCTCCAAACTGCTTGCACTAGGATTGCACAAGAGTTCAGTAGAGTTTTCCTTGAACGCTAAGAGGCGATCAACTAATCAGCTCTACGACTTACGCTGGAGAGCTTGGGCCACCTTCGCCTTGTCCAAGGGGATAAAGCCGCTTTATCCCTCAACACAGGACTTGGCCAACTTCCTGGTGGAAGTGTATCAAAAGAAGAGTCTTTCTTCTAAGACTCTTCTTGGATACAGATCTGCCATCGCTTCCACGATTGCGGCCGCTACTGGTCGCAGAACTGAACACTTGATCAGGTCCTCCCTCATCGCTAATGTCCTTTCGGGTATTAGCAATGCAGCGGTGTCTAAACCTCTGGTTTCATTTCCCAAGGGGGATGTCTTTCTGGTCCTCAAACTCCTGCGTAGCAATGAGTTTGAACCCCTGGCAGGCATCAGTATCAAGTTGCTGATTTTTAAGACTAATTGTTCCTCATCGCTTTAGCCACTTGCCGTAGACTCAGTGGTATTCAAGCTTTGAGTGGCCTGGACTTTGACATTGAGTTCACCACACAGCAGTGGTTGCTAGCATGGTCACGTCAGTCTAAGGTATGTTTCTTGGGTATATTTTCTTTTACGGTAGTACTGTTCGAAAATTGCCTGGGTATCTTAATCCTTGGATTTAAGTGATTTTGATTAAGGAGTTTAATACTCTACATATCACCCTCACACCACTCTGGTATTCTGTGCAAGAATAGTACTGTCGAGGTAAGTGTTATATTGACTGTAAGGCTTCTTTTTAAGCCTACTGTCTATATGATACTTACCGAGACAGTACTATTAGAGTTTCCCTCCCGCCTCCCCTCTTGATATGTTATGGGCTTTTTGAGGGTCTGCAGCTCATAAAGAAAGAGGACGCGCCACCTACATCCTGTAAGGGGGAAGCACTCGGACAGTGCTTGGGATCCACGGTGGCGCATGGTTATGGGAGATAATTGTACCCACTCAGCGTTTTGTCCAATTTTTTCGGCCTATAATAGATAATGTGCAAGAATAGTACTGTCTCGGTAAGTATCATATAGACAGTAGGCTTAAAAAGAAGCCTTACAGTCTTTGACCTAGTCAGGTTTCAGCTTGTGAAGATAAGACCACTTTTACCAATTGTGAAGATAAGACCACTTTTACCAATTGTGAAGATAAGACCACTTTTACCAATTGTGAAGATAAGACCACTTTTACCAATTGTGAAGATAAGACCACTTTTACCAAGATGAACTGTTAAACTGTTGTCCCCTCCCCGACCGGTTTTACAAGATTGGTTTTCCCGGGCCTGTCTTGTGTGGCCTTCATTCAGAGCTGCCAACTGTTAAAGGGTAGCATACTATGGATTAACAGAAATTTCTACGCTGTTTTGCAAAGCTGAAAATAGTTAAGCTCAAACAAATAATCACAAGTATGAAACAGTTCCTTCTTTCTTGTGAGTCCTGGTACTCATTTCTGCTTCTCACTCCGTGTAGTGGTCAGGTTATAGGTCAGAAAACATTGTCCACTCTTGAAAAGTAACTCTGCAGGCTCTCTCTAATGGGCAATATAATGTTCCTGCTTTTCGGAATAAAGTTTTAAAATATGTATATTCTTGCGCAAGATAGCATGAATGCGGATGTGCAATTACATCTTAGACAATGGTAAACTAAAAACACTATTAGCTAAGTTGAAAATTCCAAAAGAATAAATTTTCACACTTGAGAATTTGCAAGGGTTGGCAGGTCTGTTCATTACAAGAAAAACATTACAGTGGAGTCCCCTTTTCAAGACATCCACAAATCTGAAAAAAAAATCAGGTTTTAAAAAGGAGGGAATCTTAAAACGAGGGTAAATTTACAGAGGTTATGAAAACAAATTTAGAAAACAGGATCTAAAAAGAGAGGGAGTGTTAAATGAGATGGTCTTAAAATGGGGGTAAAATTAAAGAGGTTATGAACACACACAAATAGAGAAAACAGGGTCTTCTTCTTCTGCGTTCGTGGGCTGAAACTCCCACGTACACTCGTGTTTTTGCACGAGTGGAATTTTACGTGTATGACCGTTTTTACCCCGCCATTTAGGCAGCCATACGCCGCTTTCGGAGGAAGCATGCTGGGTATTTTCGTGTTTCTATAACCCACCGAACTCGGACATGGATTACAGGATCTTTTACGTGCGCACTTGGTCTTGTGCTTGCGTGTACACACGAAGGGGGATAAGCCACTAGCAGGTCTGCACATAAGTTGACCTGTGAGATCGGAAAAATCTCCACACTTAACCCACCAGGCGGCCGCGGCCGGGATTCGAACCCTCGACCTTCCGATTAGGAGGCCGACGTCTTACCATCCCGCCACAGCGCCCGTCGAAAACAGGGTCTTAAAAGAGAGGGAGTCTTAAATGAGATGGTCTTAAAATGGGGGTCGATTTGCAGAGGTTATGAACCCCAAAAGTGTAGAAAAGCGGGTTTGGGGAGTCTTAGATTGGAGGGTCTTAACAGAGCTGTTTCACTGTATCCCTCTTTTTTTTTCAGGCCCAGTCCAACCTGAGCGAATCGTCCCAAAAGATGGAGCTGATTCGCATGTCGCTGGAGAAGCGACTCATGGAGTTAGAGCCCGACCCCGCCATGGAACCCAAGGTGGCGGCACTGCGGAAAGAGCTTGACGAACTTCTCAACACCACCTACACCTCCACCGTCACCCCTCACCGCCACTCGGGCCAGGCCGCTGCGTCCCGCAAAGCCAACACCTTCAGCAAGGCTGCAGCCCTCACAGGCAAGCTGGAAGTCAGGTATGGAGGAGATCAATGTTATGTCGGGTTGTCATTACTGGTAAAGTGGTAGGCAGGTATAGGGGGAAAGGCTTCCGTCTTCTTCTCTAAAAGGGCTGCTGTCTGGTGGGGAATAGCGCTATAGAAGAACGTTTTATTATTTATTTATTTATTATTATTATTATTATCATTATTATCATTCTGCTGTCATGGGCTGAAACTTCCATGTACACTCCATGTTTTTTTGCAGTAGTGGGTTTTTACCATGAGGACCGTTTTTACCTCATGATTTAGGCAACCATACTCCGACTTTGGGGGGAGTAAAAACGCTTCATGTTTGGGTTTGTTGATTGCTCCGGGTTGCAGGTATGGTACATCAACACGATTTGGCACAAAGAAGAGAACCCCGAAAATCCTAAAGCTTTAATACTGTATAATTGCTTCGGGAGAAAGCCAGAAAATAATTTTCAAAAGTCAAAACATCTGTCTGCCTTCGTCTGTTTGTACTTGCTGATTTTTTTCTAAGGGGGCAAGGGAAGTCTGGTTCAAAGGTTTGGTTGTATTTTCGAAGACTTGATCAAATTTTATTGATCAGATTTTATTGAATTTAGGAGACGGATGGTTCCTATTTATCAGATTTGTCTGGAATTTGAATCTCTTGGGAAGAAATTGGACACAGTGGTTGAACAAAATGTCAGTTACTCTCTTTCCGTCACAGTCATTCCTTCTTAAAATATAAAGAAAGGAAACCGCTACAGTATGTTCTCATACTCAATGGAAAACATCAGGAGCTGAAGACTAAATTAAAACTGCTTGCTTCTGTTACAGGTTGGTAGGGGTACAAGGGTTGTTAGAAGATATGCCAACTCGGCGGAAAGACAACATGCAACTATGGATGTCATCGCCAGGGGAGAGTCGGAGTCTATTGCGGAGAGGCAGCAAGAACGTCTACAATGTCAAAGATGAACTCTCAAGTATGGCTGCAATGTGTTTTTTTGCCAGTTATTTGTGAAATGATGTTAGTCTGTGGTGTGTCTGTGATTGTGATAGAAACATCTTCGATGTTTAAGAGGGAATTTTTAGTATGGCCCAGATGTGCTTTTGTGCCAGTTCTTTGTACAAATTATTTTAGTGTGTGTTGTGTGTGTCTGTGATTGTGCTAGAAACATCTTTGATGTACAGGATGAACTTTGGTGTGCTTTCATACCAGTTCTTTGTGAGGTGATTTTATTTTGTTGTGTGTGTGTGTGTGCATGCGTGAGTGGGTGAGTGAATACCTTAATGTGTATGTGTGTGCGTACATGCTTCTGGGTGCATGAGGGTGTGTACATGCTTGTGTGCATGCTTGTGTGTGTGCTGGTGTGTGTGTGAGTTCATTTCAACACAAGTATCAAAGAGATGTTTTTGTATGACAATCTTTTGACACTGGTGTGTGAATACTGAGCTAACAAAACGTTGCGTGTCACACAGACGAGGTGATGGCTGTGCTGAGACTGGACAACGTCCAGGTGGCCCAGACGTCATGGAAACCCAACAGCCAGCAGTGCTGGGACCACCGCTGCTGCATCGACCTGGATCGGGTGGGTGGCACCGCACTTCATGCAGCCTCTTCTGATTTAAAACAAAAATATCTTTGACTCGCCTGTGCAATCAGGAATATCTTGGTAATGTAAAATCAGATGTATGTATGCAAATCAGCAAGGGAGATAACTCTTCCCCCAAAACAAATGTGTCCTTTTTTTTGGTGGTCATTCTTTGTCAATGAATACCAATAACTTCTCCATGATTGTTATTGGAAAAAATGCCTTGAAGGCTCTGCTAACACCGGGTCCTGACGGCTAGTTTGTCATGTAAGATGAATGCTTGATGATTGTGCTTGTTGATTAAATCAGTGTATCAAGAGGAACAGTTTCACAATGAAAAATCCTTCTGCGTGAGAGTCCCAACCTATTTGTTTCAGTGCGGGCAATCATCAAGAAAGCTAGCAAACAAAACCCTGGGAAATGTATGAACTCAGATCTGTGGAAGCAACAGTTCCCCACAGTTTTGTATCTGGAGAAGTCCTCTGGCCAGATGTGTTTGCACAAGGGTGGCAATGAGAGTGCATGCTTTTTTTCTTGCTTTTTTGTTGTTGGCACGAGAATCAGTTGAAGCATGCGTGTATATTTTTGTGCAGTCGCGGGAGCTGGAGGTGTCGGTGTACTGGAAGGACTGGCGGCAGATGTGTGCCACCAAATTCCTGCGACTGGAAGACTTTCTGGACAACGAGCGACACGGCAACCTCATTCTCCTGGAGCCCCAGGGCATTCTCTTTGCTGAGGTCAGTCCTAGCCAAAGTCCTGGCTGGACTAGCAGACAACTAGATCAAATTAAAATTGAAAAAAATAAAATACAGTGGAACACCCTCTTTTTTACATTTAGTCAAGTTTTGACTACCGTATTTTCCAGGTTACAAGGCGCTACAGCACATAAGGCGCACCCCCTTCTTTAAAAAAAAAATTGTAATCCAGTCACCCATTGGGCGCAGGGGGCCGATAGGGCGCACCAAAATCGAAAAAGTATACGTCGAAAATAAGCCGCACATCAAAGGAAGAATACAGAGTGGAAATATGTGTGCTCTGTGTGTGCGCGAGATCAAAGGCAGGTCCATTGTGATAGCTGGGTTGCCTTGTTTATAGACACTGATCTTCTTCCCAGGGGTCAATGACCCAGTTTTAGCTATGAGAGGTGGTTCCGCTGTCATATCTGAGAGAGGAAACACTTCCTGCACCGGGGTCAGTGACCGAGTTTAACCTATAGGGCGGTCTCTTTGATGTCTTGAGAGGAAACTTGGCCAGGGTAGTACCTAGTAGCTGAAACATGCATTATCACAAGTTGTTTGACTGGTACTCAGGCGGTCTCTTTGATTTTTTTCGTATTTCATACACGGATTAGGCGCTTCGTTATACAAGGCGCAGGGGTCAAACTTGAGGAAAAAAGTCGCGCCTTATGACCCGGAAAATACGGTAAATGTTTCAACATAGAGGGGGGATCGAAACGAGGGTCGTGGTGTCTGTGTGTGTGTGTGTAGAGCGATTCAGAGTAAACTACTGGACCGATCTTTATGTAATTTTACATGAGAGTTTCTGGGCATGATATCCCCAGATGTTTTTTTCATTTTTTCAATAAATGTCTTTGATGACGTCATATCCGGCTTTTTGTAAAAGTTGAGGCGGCACTGTAACGCCCTCATTTGTCAATAAAATTGATTGAAATTTTGGCAAAGCTATCTTTGACGAAGGCCAGACTTTGGTATTGCATTTCAGCTTGGAGGCTTAACATTTAATTAATGACTGTGGTCATTAAAAATCTGAAAATTGTAATTAAAATTTTTTTTTTATAAAACGATCCAAAATTACGTTTATCGTATTCTTCATCATTTTCTGATTCCAAAAACATATAATTATGTTATATTCGGATTAAAAACAAGCTCTGAAAATAAAAATTATGATTAAAATTAAATTTCCGAAATCGATTTAAAAACAATTTCATCTTATTCCTTGTCCGTTCCTGATTCCAAAAACATATAGATATGATATGTTTGGATTAAAAACACGTTCAGAGAGTATTGTTAATTTCACTGCCTTTGCCACGAGCGGTGGACAGACGATGCTACGAGTGTACGGGTCTTGCGCAAAAAATGCAATGCGTTCAGTTTCGTTCTGTGAGTTCGACTGAGCTTGACTAAATGTTGCATTTTCGACCTGTTTTTTCTTTTGTGTGTTAAAAACTGGCTTTTTCAGATTTGACACAGAAAATAGTATGCTCTGGGAAAGAAGATTGAACCTAAGTAATACTCTCGAACTGGTTAGATTGTAAGCTGGGGCGGCAACTCCATGATTAGAATGTTTATGGTATCTTTGAATTTACCTCGGTTTTAAGAACATACTTTTTTAGATTTGCTGTTCATAATATCTGAATCAGCCATTTATTTTATGTTGAGGTAGTTTTTGGGCGTGTGTGTGTTTGTGTCTCTGTCTGTGAAGGTCACTGCATGGATAAATATGCTCTTCATTTAACGGTGTTTTCTTTTTTCTGTGGCTTGCAGATTACATTTTTGAATCCAACGTTATCACGGAAACCAAAGCTTCGGCGACAGCGTAGGATTTTCCCAAAACACAAAGGTAAGTTGGATGGTGACATTTGGTTTTTATCCTCCAGCGAAATGGCTGTCGGTGAAGTGAAATTTATGCCAGTGAGAATAAACGTATGTCTGGGAGATGAAATGGATGTCTGGAAGGTGAAATGGATGTCTGGGAGGTGAAATGGATGTCTGGGAGGTGAAATGGATGTCTGGGAGGTGAAATGGATGTCTGGGAGGTGAAATGGATGTCTGGGAGGTGAAATGGATGTCTGGGAGGTGAAATGGATTTCTGGGAGGTGAAATGGATGTCTGGGAGGTGAAATGGATGTCTGGGAGATGAAATGGATGTCTGGGAGGTGATATGGATGTCTGGGATGTGAAATGGATGTCTGGGAGATGATATGGATACCTGGGAGGTGAAATGGATGTCTGGGAGGTGAGATGGATGTCTGGGAGGTGAGATGGATGTCTGGGAGGTGAAATGGATGTCTGGGAGGTGAAATGGATGTCTGGGAGGTGAAATGTATATTGGTGAGATAAAAAGGTATCAGGAAGGTGAAATGGATGTTGCTGAAGTTAAACCGATTGTTTAGTTGATATACTGGATGGGAGAACAAATTTTGACAGTTTTTGTTGTTTTCATTCCGGCAAGGAAGCGCCCATAATTTTATGGAAGTTTCAACTGAATTTGGAGAACTGAAGAATTTGGGCTGGGGTCAGACTTATTTGTAAGCTCCAAGACAAATTCAGAGCAGTTTTTGGAGGATGCTCCGTCAAAATTATGATATGATATTGGATCTGTAGGTCACTTTAATCATTTTTTCATGTATTCTTGTTTCCCATGTCTGCATATTATTGATTTGTGTGCAGGAAAGACGTTCTTGCGACCTAACCAGATGAACATTAACGTGGCCACGTGGGGCCGTCTGATGAAGCGTGCGATGCCGCAAAATGGAACGGATATGAGCGTCCCCCAAGAAAAGGTCTCCTCATCTGGTATGTCCGTCTGCTGGCTTTCTACATCTTTGTTCTCTTTTTTTTTTACTCAAAGTTTTTATGTTTTGCATGTTGTGTGAAGGTACATCTGTGTTCTTTTTTTGTTCCACTGAAAATGTTTGGTCTTAAGCAGAGAAGGAGTCTTAAAAAATGTAACATAGGCAAAAAAAATAGGGTCGGTAGGTCGGGATTTTAAAAAAAAAAAAAAAAAAATTTCTCCCAAAAAACATTCTTAAGTTATTTTGCAAAAAAAAAACCCAGACTTTTTTTTTTTTTTTTCCCCCCAAATGCCGATAAAAAGTCTAGGGTCGCGCGAAAAAATAGGGTCGATCGGGATACCATAAACAGACTGTTTTTTTGGGGGGGGCCTAAGTTTACTGACAAGGGAAAGTCTAAAAAATTAGGTCTTACTGTAGAGGAAGTCTTAACTCATTGTCTCCCAGGTACGGATATATCCGTACCCACTCATATGGCTCTATCTGACCAGGTACGGATATATCCACTCAGACTGTTAGCTTCAGTCGCTTCCTGTAAAGTCCATCTAACGCCTGCATTCCAGCGTGTTGATACACAGTTACTACAATTCTTAGTGACCTGCTGCAGCACAGCTGGTCTCGGCTAAACATAAAATGGGTCAACATAGGTGGGGTAGAAAGTGTTAAAGAAGGTTCTTAAAACAGGTGTCACCGTGCCTTTTTGGATAGAATACAGTGTTTCACAAACAAACACACACA